>NC_091457.1:3786627-4021627 GCF_027789765.1 Dendropsophus ebraccatus | reverse complement strand
GGTTCTGGGGGTCTCCATACAGAGGTGCAGGGTTCTGGGGGTCTCCATACAGAGGTGCAGGGTTCTGGGGGTCTCCATACAGAGGTGCCGGGTTCTGGGGGTCTCCATACAGAGGTGCGTGGTTCTGGGGGTCTCCATACAGAGGTGCAGGGTTCTGGGGGTCTCCATACAGAGGTGCAGGGGTTCTGGGGGTCTCCATACAGAGGTGCAGGGGTTCTGGGGGTCTCCATACAGAGGTGTGGGGTTCTGGGGATCTCCATACAGAGGTGTTGGATTCTGGGGGTCTCCATACAGAGGTGCAGGGTTCTAGGTGTCTCCATACAGAGGTGCGGGGTTCTGGGGGTCTCCATACAGAGGTGCAGGGTTCTAGGTGTCTCCATACAGAGATGCGGGGTTCTGGGGGTCTCCATACAGAGGTGCAGGGTTCTAGGTGTCTCCATACAGAGGTGCGGGGTTCTGGCGGTCTCCATACAGAGGTGCAGGGTTCTAGGTGTCTCCATACAGCGGTGCGTGGTTCTGGGGGTCTCCAAACAGAGGTGCGGGGTTCTGGGGACCTCCATACAGAAGTGTGGGGTTCTGGGGGTCTCCATACAGCTGTAGGTTATTATTGCAGGTTACAGTTCCCCCCCCCCCCTATAGAGTTATTATTGCAGGTTACAGTCCCCCCCCCTATGGAGTTATTATTGCAGGTTACAGTCCCCCCCCCCTATAGAGTTATTATTGCAGGTTACAGTCCCCCCCCCCTATAGAGTTATTATTGCAGGTTACAGTTCCCCCCCCCCCCTATAGAGTTATTATTGCAGGTTACAGTCCCCCCCCCTATAGAGTTATTATTGCAGGTTACAGTCCCCCCCCCCTATAGAGTTATTATTGCAGGTTACAGCCCCCCCCTATAGAGTTATTATTGCAGGTTACAGCCCCCCCTATAGAGTTATTATTGCAGGTTACAGTCCCCCCCCCCCTATAGAGTTATTATTGCAGGTTACAGCCCCCCCCCCTATAGAGTTATTATTGCAGGTTACAGTCCCCCCCCTATAGAGTTATTATTGCAGGTTACAATTCCCCCCCCCCCCTATAGAGTTATTATTGCAGGTTACAGCCCCCCCCCCCCTATAGAGTTATTATTGCAGGTTACAGTCCCCCCCCTATAGAGTTATTATTGCAGGTTACATCCCCTCCATCCTGAGTGACCGTGTCCTTGGTTTTCCCGCATTCCTCTCGCTGCCTGACCGCTCCTGTGGACGTCACTGCTCCGGCTCATTGCCCGTCAATGCTGGCAGGACCTGTGATCGGCCCCGATCTGGGAACGTTCTCTCCTCACATAGCAACCTGGGAAGAGAGCTCACGTTTGTTTGTGAGCTACCCCCCAGTGGGGACAGCACGTGCCTCGCACCTCATTGTTGTCCTGTCTAATCTGACGGCTGTATGAGATCCTGATACCAGATACTCCTGTACGCCACTGTTATAGGAGCAAAACAATTATCAGCAGGATCCCTTACACACCAGATACCAGCGCCTCATCATGGACCTCTTTTCTTTAAGGGTCAGGAGTCTGCTATTATGGTTTTAGACAAAGTGTCACAGAATGGGGCAAGGTCACATTGGGTGTCAGTGATCCGTCGGGGCGTGAGCAAACCGTTGGGGGGAAGGAGCGAACCGTCATGGTGTCAGTGATCTGTCCGGAGGTAACTGATCTATCGGGGTGTGGGCGATCTATTGGGGTGGGCTTCTGGCAGTGGCCCTTGTGGGTCTTCAGAAGATGGGATCTGCTCTTCCCGGGTGTTGGGCATCCTCAGAAGACGTGATCTGCTGTTCCTGGGTGTTGTGGGTCTTCAGAAGACGTGATCTGCTTTTCCCAGGTGTCGGGTGTCTTCAGAAGACATGATCTGCTGCTGTCGGTTGTTGTGTTTTCAGAAGATGTGATCTGCTCTTCCCGGGCATCTTTAGAAGACATGAACTGCTGTTCCCGGGTGTTGTGGATCTTCAGAAGATGTGATTTACTTTTAGCGGGTGTCGTGGGTCTTCAAAAGACATGATCTGCTGTTCCCGGGTGTCGTGGGTCTTCAGAAGATGTAAATTACTTTTCCTGGGTGTCGTGGGTCTTCAGAAGATGTGATCTGCTGTTCCCAGGTGTAGTGGGTCTTCAGAAGATGTGATCTACTGTTCCCAGGTGTTGGGCTTCTTCAGAAGACGTCATCTGCTCTTCCCGGGTGTTGGGCTTCTTCAGAAGACGTCATCTGCTCTTCCCGGGTGTTGGGCTTCTTCAGAAGACGTCATCTGCTCTTCCCGGGTGTTGGGCTTCTTCAGAAGACGTCATCTGCTCTTCCCAGGTGTTGGGCTTCTTCAGAAGACGTCATCTGCTCTTCCCGGGTGTTGGGCTTCTTCAGAAGACGTCATCTGCTCTTCCCGGGTGTTGGGCTTCTTCAGAAGACGTCATCTGCTCTTCCCGGGTGTTGGGCTTTTTCAGAAGACGTCATCTGCTCTTCCCGGGTGTTGGGCGTTCTCCTAATTGTTTGTGCCTAAAATTAATAGAAAAAGGTTCTTATTCCCCATAAACCTTGGCTTTTGTGGTCGGCCCAGTCATGCTATTAAATTAATGTATTTGCACAGAAAATTTCAAAGAAATTCTTAAACAGTAAGCTTCTGGAACCATGAGAACTACCAAGAAGCTTCTAGAACTGCCCGTAATTGCCTGGAACCTTCTGGTACTGTCCCACACGTGCACACAGCAGGAGGAGTAGCAGTTTTGCTTAATCTGCGGCCAATTTATAAAGACGAGAATGGAGATAGTACTGTGGAAGCATCTGCTGAGGCCTTCAGAGCGTACTATGGCGCCATGCGGGGGATCAAGACCAATCTTGGGCGCCTTGTATCACATGTGATCACTGCAAGAAAAAGGAATGGCGGCAGAAGGCGCTCAGAACAGTCTGGTCGCAGGGTTTCCCTAGACAATCACAAGGCTGAAAACTGCTGCATAGGTCTGCAGGAGGACTGTATGTCGCAATGGTCTGCAGGAGGTGACTATGCCGCAGTGGTCCGCAGGAGGTGACTATGCCGCATTGGTCTGCAGGAGGACTGTATGCCGCAATGGTCCTCAGGAGGTGACTATGGCGCAGTGATCTGCAGGAAGTGACTGCCGCAATGGTCTGCAGGAAGTGACTATGCCGCAGTGGTCTGCAGGAGGACTGTATGCCGCAATGGTCTGCAGGAGGACTGTATGCCGCAGTGGTCTGCAGGAGGACTGTATGCCGCAGTAGTCTGCAGGAGGACTGTATGTCGCAGTGGTCTGCAGGAGGACTGTATGCCGCAATGGTCTGCAGGAGGTGACTATGCCGCAATGGTCTGCAGGAGGTGACTATGCCGCAATGGTCTGCAGGAGGTGACTATGCCGCAGTGGTCCTCAGGAGGTGACTATGCCGCAATGGTCTGCAGGAAGTGACTGTATGCCGCAATGGTCCTCAGGAGGTGACTATGGCGCAGTGATCTGCAGGAAGTGACTGTCGCAGTGGTCTGCAGGAAGTGACTGTCGCAGTGGTCTGCAGGAAGTGACTGTCGCAGTGGTCTGCAGGCGGTGACTATGGCGCAGTGGTCTGCAGGAAGTGACTGCCGCAGTGGTCTGCAGGAAGTGACTGTCGCAGTGGTCTGCAGGAAGTGACTGCCGCAGTGGTCTGCAGGAAGTGACTGTCGCAGTGGTCTGCAGGAAGTGACTGCCGCAGTGGTCTGCAGGAAGTGACTGCCGCAGTGGTCTGCAAATAACCTGAACGTGTGAACAGGCCCTAAGGCTCTTGGGCTGTGGCCTCTCAGGACGCAGGTTGCTAATGGCAACTGTCACTCACTGTCACTGTGTCTGTCGTCCTTTGCATCCTGAGCTTCCTGGTTCCTGAATAGAAGCCCTGGGGCAGCAGGTGAGCGAGCACAATGGTAATGGAGTCCGTGGGTGAGGTCACTGTCATGGCGGCCATTGGTGGTCACTCTCTGACCTTGGCAACAGGTGACATTGTATAGAATAGGTATTGTGATGTCATAGGGGTAAAGACGGGGGAGAGTGTCTCATGGTGAGAGTGCTGAGCTAATGACTGTCTCATGGTGAGAGTGCTGAGCTAATGACTGTCTCATGGTGAGAGTGCTGAGCTAATGACTGTCTCATGGTGAGAGTGCTGAGCTAATGACTGTCTCATGGTGAGAGTGCACATTGCACCCCCTGCCCCAGAGTCACAGTGTAGATGTAGATGTGTGTGATGGAAAGATCTACAATTTTTTGATAAAGGTTCTCAGTTCCTGATTGTGAAGCTGTCTCTCTCGCTGTGTCTCTCTCGCTGTGTCTCTCTCGCCGTGTCTCTCTCGTTGTGTCTCTCTCGTTGTGTCTCTTGCTGTCAGAGACTGGAGATACCCGGACATTACCGGGGGCCATGTACTTCTCACAGCTCAGGGTTTGTTACAGTGTGTCCTGTGCATCCTCCTCTGTCTCTCTTGCTGTGTTTCTCTGTCTCTCTTGCTGTGTCTCTCGGTCTCTCTTGCTGTGTCTCTCTTGCTGTGTCTCTCGGTCTCTCTTGCTGTGTCTCTCGGTCTCTCTTGCTGTCTCTCTCTTTCTCTCTCTCTCTCTTGCTGTGTCTCTCTCTTTCTTTCTCTCTCTCTCTTGCTGTGTGTGTGTGTGTCTCTCTCTCTCTCTCTCTCTCTCTCCCCCCCTCTCCCCTCTCTCTCTCTCTCTTTCTTTCTCTCTCTCTCTCTCTGTTTCTCTCTCGCTGTCAGAGACTGGAGATACCCGGACATTACCGGGGGCCGTGTACTTCTCACAGCTCAGGGTTTGTTACAGTGTGTCCTGTCCATCCTCCTGTGTCTCTCTTGCTGTGTCTCTCTGTCTCTCTTGCTGTGTCTCTCTGTCTCTCTTGCTGTGTCTCTCTTGCTGTGTCTCTCGGTTTCTCTTGCTGTGTCTCTCGGTCTCTCTTGCTGTGTCTCTCTTTCTTTCTCTCTCTCTTGCTGTGTGTGTCTCTCTCTCTCTCTCTCTCTCTCTCTCTCTCTCTCTCTCCCCCTCTCCCCTCTCTCTCTCTCTCTTTCTCTCTCTCTCTCTGTTTCTCTCTCGCTGTCAGTGACTGGAGATACCCGGACTTTATCGGGGGCCGTGTACTTCTCACAGCTCAGGGTTTGTTACAGTGTGTCCTGTCCATCATCATCATCCTCTCTCTGGCAGGGAATGTGCACATCACCTTCTTGCTGACAGTCTCCAGCTTTCTGTTGTGTCTCTACATGGCGGTGGATTTCACTGTCCGGCCGGGGGAGCCATCACTTTAAGACATTCCTGGTGTTTTGTGTCCGATACTATCCGCAAACATTGATGGGGACCGGGCGCACCCTGGGTTTTGTCTGATACTCGGACTGACGTCAGGGGCTGAGATACCTTAGATACCTGTGAGGATAGCAACGCAAATACCAGTGACTGCCGATCACTACCCTCACCATCCGCTGCCGTCACATGATCAGTGAGGGGGAGAGAGTGCACGGACTGCAGATCACTACTACTCCCATCACCATCCGCTGCCGTCACATGATCAGTTAGGGGGAGAGAGTGCACGGACTGCAGATCACTACTACTCCCCTCACCATCTGCTGCCGTCACATGAGCAGGAGCGTGCACAGACTGTAGACCACTACTACTACCCTCACCATCCGCTGCCGTCACATGATCAGTGAGGAGGAGTGTGCATGAACCACAGATCCCTACTACTACTCTCACCATCTTCTGCTGTCACATGAGGAGGAGCGTGCACTGACTGCAGATCACTGCTGCCGACTGCTGTCACATGGTCAGTGTCCTAGTCCTGCTGGCTCCTCCCCCATTGGCTGCCATCCTTATGGCTCCTCCCCCATAGGTCGGGGTCCTGCGGTGCGGTGGGCGCGGTCACTGTGATGTGGGTCCTGTGTGCGCTCAGGATTACGGAGACAATGTGAGGTGGTGAGGACGCTGTTTGCCTTCATGGCTGCTGATCATCTGATCCTTCTTGTGTTTATGGAGCTTAGTCCATTGCACATGTCATCTCCTCCGTCCACTGGTGACATCATCAAGGGAATCTGCCAAATACTGACCCGCCATGTAGTATGGGGTCCGGTGTACTATAATACCGCCCTGTACAAGGAGAAGATGTCCCGCCATGTAGTATAGCTATGGGGTCCTGGCTCAGGTGTACTATAATACCGCCCTGTACAAGGAGAAGATGTCCCGCCATGTAGTGTAGGTATGGGGTCAGGGCTCAGGTGTACTGTAATACTGCCCCTGTACAAGGAGAAGATGTCCTGCCATGTAGCATAGCTATGGAGTCAGGTGTACTATAATACCACCCTGTACAAGGGGAAGATGTCCCGCCATGTAGTATAGCTATGGAGTCTGGGCTCAGGTATACTATAATACTGCCCTGTACAAGGAGAAGATATCCCGCCATGTAGTATTGCTATGGGGTCCTGGCTCAGGTATACTATAATACCGCCCTGTACTAGGGGAAGATGTCCCGCCATGTAGTATAGCTATGTGGTCCTGGCTCAGGTATACTATAATACCGCCCTGTACTAGGGGAAGATGTCCCGCCATGTAGTATAGCTATGGAGTCAGGTGTACTATAATACCGCCCTGTACTAGGGGAAGATGTCCCGCCATGTAGTATAGCTATGGGGTCCTGGCTCAGGTGTACCATAATACCGCCCTGTACAAGGAGAAGAGGTCCCGCCATGTAGTGTAGGTATTGGGTCAGGGCTCAGGTGTACTTTAATACTGCCCCTGTACAAGGAGAAGATGTCCCGCCATGTAGTATAGCTATGGAGTCAAGTGTACTATAATACCGCCCTGTACAAGGGGAAGATGTCCCGCCATGTAGTATAGCTATGGGGTGCTGGCTCAGGTATACTATAATACCACCCTGTACAAGGGGAAGATGTCCCGCCATGTAGTATAGCCATAGGGTCTGGGCTCAGGTGTACTATAATACTGCCCTGTACAAGGGGAAGATGTGCCGCCATGTAGTATAGCTATGGAGTCAGGTATACTATAATACCGCCCTGTACAAGAGGAAGATATCCCGCCATGTAGTATAGCTATAGGGTCCTGGCTCAGGTGTACTATAATACTGCCCTGTACAAGGGGAAGATGTGCCGCCATGTAGTATAGCTATGGAGTCAGGTGTACTATAATACCGCCCTGTACAAGAGGAAGATATCCCGCCATGTAGTATAGCTATAGGGTCCTGGCTCAGGTGTACTATAATACCACCCTGTACAAGGGAAAGATGTCCCGCCATGTAGTATAGGTATGGGCTCAGGTGTACTGTAATACCTCCCTGTACAAGGATAAGATGTCCCGCCATGTAGTATAGCTATGGGGTCCTGGCTCAGGTATACTATAATACCGCCCTGTACAAGGGAAAGATGTCCCACCATGTAGTATAGGTATGGGCTCAGGTGTACTGTAATACCGCCCTGTACAAGGGGAAGATGTCCCACCATGTAGTATAGCTATAGGGTCTGGGCTCAGGTATACTATAATACCGCCCTGTACAAGAGTAAGATGTCCCGCCATGTAGTATAGGTATGGGCTCAGGTGTACTGTAATACCGCCCTGTACAAGGGGAAGATGTCCCGTCATGTAGTATAGCTATGGAGTCTGGGCTCAGGTGTACTATAATACCGCCCTGTACAAGGGGAAGATGTCCCGCCATGTAGTATAGCTATGGAGTCTGGGCTCAGGTATACTATAATACCGCCCTGTACAAGGAGAAGATGTCCTGCCATGTAGTATAGCTATAGGGGCTGGGCTCAGGTGTACTATAATACCACCCTGTACAAGAAGAAAATGTCCCGCCATGTAGTGTAGGTATGGGCTCAGGTGTACTGTAATACCGCCCTGTACAAGGGTAAGATGTCCCACCATGTAGTATAGCTGTGTGGGTGTACTATAATACCTCAGGTATACTATAATACCGCCCTGTACAGCACTGTCTGTGGTCTCGTTTCGCTATTTACCGTCTGCGGAGTCCAGATCCTGTGCTAATATTTAATAACCTTTATCCCATGGTTCTCACTAATCTCCATTGTCTCTTCCTAGAACAGTAAAGCTGGAGCTCCACCTGCTGGACAGATTGAGGTAGTACAGGATCAGTGAGGGAAAGCCGTAGGCTAAGCAGATGAAGAGCTGACAATATACAGGTCCGTCCAGTAACTGCATCCACTGTATACACAGCTCTATGCCGCACCGCTGTAGAGTGCATGGCGTAAGCACCACATATCCCAGAATGCCCCACCTCTGGGCATGCTCCATACAGGCACCTGCAGGGATAGTACATGCAGCCCGAGAGGAAATCAGCAGAATGGTGAGTGGAGCTCTAGAGGTGACTGGAGTATCAGTGGTGCTGGATAACTAAACCTGTAGTGATGTGGCGTGTCACCCATAACAGCAGAGCTCATATATACAGCCTCCGTCATTCGAACGATTTAACGATAATCTGAACGATAATTTATGGGTGCAGCACAGGAGAAGCTCTGGAGACAGGAGTAACAGGGATCACTAGATAAATGCTACACAGGAGAATCCTGTATACCGGTCACGGGTTACTCCTATATCCTCCGCCATTGTCTTGTATCTGCCCTGTATACCGTCCCTGGGTTACACCTATATCCTCCGTCATTGTCTTGTATCCGCCTTGTATCCTGTCCCCGGGTTACACTTATATCCTCCGCCATTGTCTTGTATCCGCCATGTATACCGTCCCTGGGTTACACCTATATCCTCCGCCATTGTCTTGTATCCGTCATGTATACCGTCCCTGGGTTACACCTAGATCCTCCTCCATTGTCTTGTATCCGCCCTGTATACCGTCCCTGGGTTACACCTAGATCTTTCGCCATTGTCTTGTATCCGCCCTGTATACCGTCCCTGGGTTACACCTATATCCTCCGCCATTGTCTTGTATCCGCCCTGTATAACGTCCCTGGGTTACACCTATATCCTCCGCCATTGTCTTGTATGCGCCCTGTATACTGTCCCCGGGTTACACCTATATTCTCCGACATTGTCTTGTATCTGCCCTGTATACCATCCCTCGGTTTCACCTATATCCTCCGCCATTGTCTTGTATGCTCCCTGTATACCGTCCCTGGGTTACACCTATATCCTCCGCCATTGTCTTGTATGCGCCCTGTATACTGTCCCCGGGTTACACCTATATTCTCCGACATTGTCTTGTATCCGCCCTGTATACCGTCCCTGGGTTACACCTAGATCTTTCGCCATTGTCTTGTATCCGCCCTGTATACCGTCCCTGGGTTACACCTATATCCTCCGCCATTGTCTTGTATCCGCCCTGTATAACGTCCCTGGGTTACACCTATATCCTCCGCCATTGTCTTGTATGCGCCCTGTATACTGTCCCCGGGTTACACCTATATTCTCCGACATTGTCTTGTATCTGCCCTGTATACCATCCCTCGGTTTCACCTATATCCTCCGCCATTGTCTTGTATGCTCCCTGTATACCGTCCCTGGGTTACACCTATATCCTCCGCCATTGTCTTGTATGCGCCCTGTATACTGTCCCCGGGTTACACCTATATTCTCCGACATTGTCTTGTATCCGCCCTGTATACCGTCCCCGGGTTACACCTATATCCTCCGCCATTGTCTTGTATGCGCCCTGTATACTGTCCCCGGGTTACACCTATATTCTCCGACATTGTCTTGTATGCGCCCTGTATACTGTCCCTGGGTTACACTTATATCCTCCGCCATTGTCTTGTATGCGCCCTGTATACCGTCCCTGGGTTACACTTATATCCTCCGCCATTGTCTTGTATCCGCCCTGTATACCGTCCCCGGGTTACACCTATATCCTCCGCCATTGTCTTGTATGCGCCCTGTATACTGTCCCCGGGTTACACCTATATTCTCCGACATTGTCTTGTATCCGCCCTGTATACCGTCCCCGGGTTACACCTATATCCTCCGCCATTGTCTTGTATCCCTGACAAGTAACCTTGTATTCAGCGAACAGTCTGCTCGTGAGTCAGGTGTCGCCATAGCCTCTTCTCTCCAGCCCTGATGAAGCTGAACTTTGCTAGAACTTATAAAGAGTCTTGGTTCCCGTCGGGTGTCTCAATGCTTCCCCCTCCCACAGCGCTGGTTGTGGCCGCCACATGCTGCTTATATATTACTTTCATATGAACTTTCATGACGTTACTTGTTGTCTGACCTAAAAATCACAAGGAAAAGTCCTAGAGAGTAGCGGTCCCAACACCCTGACGTGGTCCAGAATATAGAGATGGTGATGGGAATCTGTAGAGTGTTACATGTTACAGGTGTAGCACAGGAGAAGCTCTGGAGACAGCAGTGATTACAGGGATCAGTAGAGCATTATATGTTATAGGTGCAGCACAGGAGAAGCTCTGGAGACAGCAGTGGTTACAGGGATCAGTAGAGCATTATATGTTATAGGTGCAGCACAGGAGAAGCTCTGGAGACAGCAGTGGTTACAGGAATCAGTAGATGGATGCAGCACAGGAGAAGCTCTGGAGACAGCAGTGGT
The DNA here is from genome assembly GCF_027789765.1 of Dendropsophus ebraccatus. NCBI lineage: Eukaryota > Metazoa > Chordata > Amphibia > Anura > Hylidae > Dendropsophus > Dendropsophus ebraccatus. The sequence continues at coordinate 4,011,068 of NC_091457.1, read as the reverse complement.
TACAGGGATCAGTAGATGGTTGCAGCACAGGAGAAGCTCTGGAGACAGCAGGGAATACAGTGATCAGTAGATGGATGCAGCACAGGAGAAGCTCTGGAGACAGCAGTGATTACAGGGATCAGTAGATGGATGCAGCACAGGAGAAGCTCTGGAGACAGCAGTGATTACAGGGATCAGTAGATGGATGCAGCACAGGAGAAGCTCTGGAGACAGCAGTGATTACAGGGATCAGTAGAGCATTATATGTTATAGGTGCAGCACAGGAGAAGCTCTGGAGACAGCAGTGGTTACAGGAATCAGTAGATGGATGCAGCACAGGAGAAGCTCTGGAGACAGCAGTGGTTACAGGGATCAGTAGATGGTTGCAGCACAGGAGAAGCTCTGGAGACAGCAGGGAATACAGGGATCAGTAGAGCATTATATGTTATAGGTGCAGCACAGGAGAAGCTCTGGAGACAGCAATGATTACAGGGATCAGTAGAGCATTATATGTTATAGGTGCAGCACAGGAGAAGCTCTGGAGACAGCAGGGATTACAGGGATCAGTAGATGGATGCAGCACAGGAGAATCTCTGGAGACAGCAGTGATTACAGGGATCAGTAGAGCATTATATGTTATAGGTGCAGCACAGGAGAAGCTCTGGAGACAGCAGTGGTTACAGGGATCAGTAGAGCATTATATGTTATAGGTGCAGCACAGGAGAAGCTCTGGAGACAGCAGTGGTTACAGGGATCAGTAGAGCATTATATGTTATAGGTGCAGCACAGGAGAAGCTCTGGAGACAGCAGTGGTTACAGGGATCAGTAGAGCATTATATGTTATAGGTGCAGCTTGTACTGGATTTTATGCCCAGTCTGAGGAGGTGATGTGAGGATATCTGTGTGCTCCTCCGGGCTTCAGAGCTGCACTTCAGTTTATTCAGCCCTCAGGACAGGAGGACCAGGTGTGGAGACTCCAGGGTTACATGGGATCTGCGGCGGTTCTGTCTGTGACCGGTTACTGATTACCTGCGAGGAGGAATGTCCATTAATGTTGTACTAGAGGAGTAAGCCGGCGGTGAGAGGCCGCGGTGGGTGGAGCTTAGCTTCGCTGCCCCGTAGATATATATCGCAGCAGATTCCTCTCCAGGATCAGCAGAATGTAACATAGAGACTGTGGCCGCCCCTGCCCGTAGTATCTGCGGTGTACCCCCATGGCGTCTCCCCCACATACACATCTTCTTATCATCTTTCCTTGTTGTGAAGATGCTGAGCTCTGAAGGACGAGATGCTGGAAGGAAGATGGCTTCCCAGTGGCCGCGGAGCAGCAGTGCCGAGAACAAAGTGCCGCATACCCGCATGGACGATGAGGCCGCCATCCAGGTACCTTCAGTTTCCTCCTCTTCTCTCGCTGTCCTGGACGCTTTCTTCTCCCCCCTTCTCTCCATTTTCTTATGTCTCAGCCTCCTCTTCTCTAACTGTCCTGAACTCTTCTTCTCCCACTTTTTTTTTCTTTTTTTTTTTTTTCTTGGCTTCTTCCTCTTCTTTTTTTCTTTCTTTGTACAGAGTTTGCCCTGGTGACCTCCGTCTCTTCTCTCTCTCTGTCCTCACCTCCTCCGTCTCTTCTCTCTCTCTGTCCTGACCTCCTCCGTCTCTTCTCTCTCTCTCTCTGTCCTGACCTCCTCCGTCTCTTCTCTCTCTCTCTCTCTCTCTCTCTCTCTATCTGTCCTCACCTCCTCTGTGTCTCTCTCTCTCTCTCTCTCTCTCTCTCTCTCTCTCTCTCTCTCTGTCCTCACCTCCTCCGTCTCTGCCCCAGTATCCTATGTCCAGAGTACCCGGACTAATGCCCCCTCCTCATTACTGCCCCAGTATCCTATGTCCAGAGTATTTAATGTAACTTCTTTGTTTCAGCAAATCTACACCTTTGGTAAGAAGTTGGGACAGGGAAGCTTTGGAGTTGTCATTGAAGCCACCCACGGGGAGAGTGGCAAGAAGTGGGCTATCAAAAAGGTCAATAGAGAAAAGGTAAAGCCTTGGTTCTGTGTCCCTCTAAATCAGGGATGGGGAACCTTCAGCCCTCCAGCTGTTGTAAAACTACAGTTCTCATCCAGCCTGGAGAGCCGAAGCTTTGCTGGAACAGCTGAAAGGCAGCAGGTTCCCCTGTCTCCGATCTAAGTAGATGGTGACTGGCGATTTATCACATCCGAGAAATACAACTGACTTCTGCTACCCCCAGCAGACCCTGCCCCCCATCACTACTCCCAGCAGACCCTGCCCCCATCACTACTCCCAGCAGTCCCTGCCCCCCCAGCAGTCCTTCCCCCCATTACTACTCCCAGAAGTCCCTGCCCCCATTACTACTCCCAGCAGTCCCTGCCCCCCATTACTACTCCCAGAAGTCCCTGCCCCCAGCAGACCCTGCCCCCCATTACTACTCCCAGCAGTCGCTGCCCCCCCCAGCAGTCCCTGCCCCCCATTACTACTCCCAGCAGTCCCTGCCCCCCCCAGCAGTCCCTGCCCCCATCACTACTCCCAGAAGTCCCTGCCCCCATCACAACTCCCAGCAGACCCTGCCCCCCATCACTACTTCCAGCAGTCCCTGCCCCCCAGCAGTCCTTCCCCCCCATTACTACTCCCAGCAGTCCCTGCCCCCCCCCAGCAGTCCCTGCCCCCCATTACTACTCCCAGAAGTCCCTGCCCCCAGCAGACCCTGCCCCCCATTACTACTCCCAGCAGTCCCTGCCCCCCCAGCAGTCCCTGCCCCCCATTACTACTCCCAGAAGTCAATGCCCCCCATTACTACTCCCAGCAGTCCCTGCCCCCCCCAGCAGTCCCTGCCCCCATTACTACTCCCAGAAGTCCCTGCCCCCCCAGCAGACCCTGCCCCCCATCACTACTCCCAGAAGTCCCTGCCCCCCCCATTACTACCCCCAGCAGACCCTGCCCCCCATTACTACTCCCAGAAGTCTTTCCCCCCATTACTACCCCCAGCAGACCCTGCCCCCCCATTACTACTCCCAGAAGTCTTCCCCCCCCATTACTACTCCCAGCAGTCCCTGCCCCCCCATTACTACTCCCAGCAGTCTTCCCCCCCCCCCCCCCCCCCATTACTACTCCCAGCAATCTCCCCCCCCCCCAATTACTACTCCCAGCAGATCATGCACCCCACTCCTCAGCTTTGTGTTCCCTGTAAGTCCTCTTTCTCTGACACTTTCCTTTTTCACAGGCCGGAAGTTCCGCTGTCAAATTGCTGGAGCGGGAGGTTTCCATCTTGAAAACAGTGAATCACAATCACATCATCCACCTGGAGGAAGTGTTTGAGACTCCCAAGGTGTGTAGCCTTAGTCTTCTGTCCTAGAGCTGGAGTATTACAGGTTCTAGACTATAAGCCAGAGTCACCCTGTATGATCTCCGGCCCAGCTCTGTGCTGAACCTTGTTTTTTTGTTATGTTTTTTTATAGTTCAAACATTTTATTGAGTTTTCACATAATATAACATTGGTATAGAAGAAAAGTATCAGTAGCAGTATAGGTTTACGAATATACATAACTAATAAAACAAGGCCGACAATAATAACTAAACCTTACCCCACTTATACATAGAATATAGATAGTAGATATATGGTGCTACTTATCATAAGAACATAGAGTACAAAGCAAAGCTTACAACAATGGATCCCGGGTGTCGGCAGCCGACATCTTATAATACCAGGTGGTTGAGGTAAAGTGAGACATGATAGGGCGTCTTTCTGCTTGGATAGGATGGTGCGACATGGGATCATCCACAGGTCCAGGGTCACCATGGAATATATAATTGATTGGATCCAGAGGAATTGTGAGCGACCACATGTCACGTATAAAGGATTTCACTAGGAGCCAATAGGATTGTACTGAGTTACAAAGCCACAAACAGTGGAAGAGGTCGCCTGCGGCTCATCACATTTGGGACATTTTTTCAGATAGTTTTCTAGAGAGTAAGTAAAGGAACGGTCACAGGCGTATACTGCTTTATGGAGGATTCAGAAGTGAAGTTCTCTTAGCTTTACACTGGGAGTTGCTGTACGGACTGAATGAATCCCTTTAAGTAGTTTAGTTTCTAAATCGTCTGAAGTCAGGACAGAAAAGGAGGAGAAGACTTGTCAATGGAAACCAAGCAGAGGAGGTGGTAGAGTTGTGATAGGGGTAAGGGTGCAGGTAGGGAAATACTAAGGCTATGGAATTGTCCAGGTTTTTTAGCAGATGCAATAGAGGAAACACGATTCACTATGTATTTTCGTATCCGGGTGTAATTTGTAAGTTGGTCTGAGGGCAGGTCGTATTTTATCTGAGTCTCAGGCCAAGACAGAAATGTTCCGTTTTCTAGGTCTAATAAATGGCCGAGATGGTGGATCTGTTTATGTTTCCACATAGAGAAGTCAGAGGGAATAGATCCTTGTGGAAAAGAAGGGGAGGACCACAAAGGGAAGAACTTAGATAAGCGGAAAGGCAGATTGTATAATTTACGTATATGTTTCCAGGATGCTGTAGTGTCTCGGAGGAGGATGTTTTGTTTCAGGAGAGGAGGTAACTCAGAGATTGTAGAGTTTAAGAGAGCGGATAGGGACCAGGGAGGATTCTAAGGTGGAGTTAGAGAAATAGGAGGTCTCTGATGTGTCTGCACATGGCAGCTAGGTTATACAGACGTATATTAGGTAATTGGGCGCCACCCTTGATTGATGACATACATAGGGTATCATAGGCTATATGGGGACGTTTAGATCTCCAGATGAAGTTAGTAAAGAGGGATCTGAGTTTTGTGACGTCTTTATGTGTAATGAGGAGTGGGATCATTTGCATTGGGTAGAGCAGTTTAGCGAAAGACATCATCTTAATTAATTGTATGCGTCCTAGGATAGATAGGGGTAGATCTTTCCATTTTTTTTATTCATTTTCTATTTTTTTAAAAAGAGGGAAGTAGTTAATAGAATAGATAGAAGAGGAAGAATGGCCAATCTTAATACCTAGATAGGTGAGGTAATGTTTGGCTATTGTGACTCCTTTAGGGTAGTTGTCTTGGGCTAGATGTGGGAGCAGAGGTAAAAGTTCACATTTTGAAGCATTGATTCTAAAGCCAGTGAATGATTTGAAAAATTGAAAATTTTTTAAAATTTTGGGAATGTCTATATGTGGATGTTCTAAGAATATTAGAGTGTCATCAGCAAAACATAATACCTTTGGTTCCACATCTGAACCTTGGTTTTGATGCTGCCAGGGCTTTCAATGGGTGAGGATATCAGTATAAAGGACTACAGTTCCCATGATACCCTTCTTAGACGTCTATTACGGCTGCCTGCCCCTCTAAGTAAGATGTGATGTATTTGCTGTATGTCTTCTTACAGATCTGCTATTGACATGTGAAACACAATCCCCCTGAAGACAAGTTCACTCATACCTGATAACTTAGAGGGTAATTCCCATCCACAGGAAATGCCATAAATGTTTAGGGACCCTCACCTATCATCAACACTGGGGTCCTCCAAACCCCACCCTACCTGGTACTGAACAGAGAGGTGGCCATGATCATGGTAACAGCTGAGCATTCTGATAGATTGTGGGGGTTGTAGTAACTGGCATAGTAGCCCACAGGACAGACAGGCAGCTGGAGATTGCATTGACGAACTGAAGTGCAGCTCTGGAGGTGGCTGCAGGCGGCAATACCTGATAGGTGTGTCATGTTTTAGAGGGTGTACCTGGTGATGGAGCTCTGTGAAGGAGGAGAGCTGCGGGAGATCCTGGCTCGGAGGAAGCGGCTGTCCGAGAGTGAAACCAGACACATCATTCACAGCTTAGCCTGTGCCATCGCCTACCTGCACAAGAAAGGTACGGAGCGCCACTCTGGAGGGACGGGAACATTCACCCATGTGATGTCTGTGGGACCCAAATGTCTGACCCCTCCCATTCCAGAAACAGGGTGTGCCGACCTGTTGCTGCATTATTGAGAGGTCAGATGGGGTTTACTGGAAACAATCAGCAAGTTTGTCAGCAACTAAATCTAAATAGCAGAGTGGACTCCTGGTGGAGGAGCAGCATTCTACATTGGCCCCCCCTGCTGGGAGATCTGGGGTGTTAGTCTGAGCTCGGGTACACCGCCCCCCCCTGCTGGGAGATCTGGGGTGTTAGTCTGAGCTCGGGTACACCGGCTTCCCCTGCTGGGATATCTGCGGTGTTAGTCTTAGCTCGGATACACCGGCTCCCCCTGCTGGGAGATCTGGGGTGTTAGTCTGAGCTCGGGTACACCGCCCCTCCCCCCTGTTGGGAGATCTGCGTGTTAGTCTGAGCTCGGGTACACCGGCTTCCCCTGCTGGGATATCTGCGGTGTTAGTCTGAGCTCGGGTACACCGGCTCCCCCTGCTGGGAGATCTGGGGTGTTAGTCTGAGCTCGGGTATTCCGGCTCCCCCTGCTGGGAGATCTGGGATATTGCACCCCACCCCACAGATTTTGTGTACTTAGTTTATACCTTCAGGTCTATTTGTTGCTCCGTATTGTCGTCTCCTAAACCTTTGTGCACACATTATAATCCTTATCCACAGACATCGTTCATCGGGATCTGAAATTAGAAAACATTCTGGTGCAGAGTGCGGACGCAGCGGACAGTGAAGAGATGATGCTGAACATTAAGGTGCGTCCAACCTGAAGGGGGCGACAGAGCACTAACAATAGAGGAACAATGTCACTACAGCCTACTCCTCCTATAGTCTCAGTCCTACAGCAGTCAGCCGGCTGCAGACCCCAGTGCTTCCAGGGGATGGGAGGCATTACATGGTGCCTGTCTAGTCTGTGTTTTTTGTGCTCCTAGTTATTAGATTTCCCTCGTTGATCGCTTTATAAGACCTGGACCTATTTTTATCGTTGCTCGTTCGCAAATCGTTCGCATTGAATAAGACGTCGTTCAGTCGTTCGCAATAGATACGAACGCAATAGCGAATAAATAGCGAAGAAAAACTATCGCAATTACGATCATAAGTAACGATTATTGTTCCATGGAAATGAGTGAACGTTTTCAGGTCTTTCGCAATAGCGGTCGTTTGAGATCGTTAATCGTTAACTATTATTCAAACGATAATTGTCCAGTGGAATAGGGCCCTTACCTGCCCTATAGCAGTATACTCCAACCTGTGGCTGTCCAGTTCATAAAAAACTACAACTCCCATCATGTACTTCTCAACCTACAGCCACAGGTTGCCCTATAGGACGTATACCCCTAGTGACGGCACCGTCATTTGCTTGTTGTTTTCCCACCAGGTGACGGATTTTGGTCTGGCGGTGCAGAAAGGTGGGGTCGGCAGTGAGAACATGTTGCAGTCCACCTGTGGGACCCCGATATACATGGGTAAGAGCGCTGCTGATGTTGCTGCTGATGTTGATGATGCGTTCTGCCGGATCAGCAGCTGCCACATCAAACATTTAAGTGTGGACTCCCGCCCTGCGCCCCAGCTGCTGCCGCAGTCACTTCCCGCTATTATACAGTCACCTATCATATGTATATTCCTCCAGTCATCACTTCTGTGGGAGGGAAAACGCGGACTGAACAAGCCCGTACATAATTCATCTCCACATCTGCCGTCTTCTCGGGATCGGCGGGGAATAAATTAGACCCCATCAGCGAATTTGTTGTGCGTGGTGTTTAAGCATTTATAAGTGATTTCTGTATTATTAATATTAGTGTTTATCCTCTGCCGGCAGCTCCCGAGGTTATCAACGCCCACGACTACAGCCAGCAGTGCGATATCTGGAGCATCGGCGTCATCATGTATATGCTGTAAGTAGCATCACACTGACCCCTGACCCCAACCAGCCGACTTGGGGATGTGAGGTGTCAATCTGATCTCTGTAGAGTGCTCGGCCCCTCTTCTCTGTAGAGTGCCCCGCCCCTCTTCTCTGTAGAGTGCCCGGCCCCTCTTCTCTGTAGAGTGCCCGGCCCCTCTTCTCTATAGAGTGCCCCGCCCCTCTTCTCTGTAGAGTGCCCCGCCCCTCTTCTCTGTAGAGTGCCCCGCCCCTCTTCTCTGTAGAGTGCCCGGCCCCTCTTCTCTGTAGAGCGCTCGGCCCCTCTTCTCTGTAGAGTGCCCGGCCCCTCTTCTCTGTAGAGCGCCCGGCCCCTCTTCTCTGTAGAGCGCCCGGCCCCTCTTCTCTGTAGAGCGCCCGGCCCCTCTTCTCTGTAGAGCGCCCGGCCCCTCTTCTCTGTAGAGTGCCCCGCCCCTCTTCTCTGTAGAGCGCCCGGCCCCTCTTCTCTGTAGAGTGCCCGGCCCCTCTTCTCTGTAGAGTGCCCGGCCCCTCTTCTCTGTAGAGTGCTCGGCCCCTCTTCTCTGTAGAGCGCTCGGCCCCTCTTCTCTGTAGAGCGCCCGGCCCCTCTTCTCTGTAGAGTGCCCGGCCCCTCTTCTCTGTAGAGCGCCCGGCCCCTCTTCTCTGTAGAGTGCCCGGCCCCTCTTCTCTGTAGAGCGCCCGGCCCCTCTTCTCTGTAGAGCGCCCGGCCCCTCTTCTCTGTAGAGTGCCCGGCCCCTCTTCTCTGTAGAGTGCCCGGCCCCTCTTCTCTGTAGAGTGCCCGGCCCCTCTTCTCTGTAGAGCGCCCGGCCCCTCTTCTCTGTAGAGCGCCCGGCCCCTCTTCTCTGTAGAGTGCTCGGCCCCTCTTCTCTGTAGAGCGCTCGGCCCCTCTTCTCTGTAGAGCGCCCGGCCCCTCTTCTCTGTAGAGTGCCCGGCCCCTCTTCTCTGTAGAGTGCCCGGCCCCTCTTCTCTGTAGAGTGCCCGGCCCCTCTTCTCTGTAGAGTGCCCGGCCCCTCTTCTCTGTAGAGTGCCCGGCCCCTCTTCTCTGTAGAGCGCCCGGCCCCTCTTCTCTGTAGAGCGCCCGGCCCCTCTTCTCTGTAGAGTGCCCGGCCCCTCTTCTCTGTAGAGTGCCCGGCCCCTCTTCTCTGTAGAGTGCCCGGCCCCTCTTCTCTGTAGAGTGCCCGGCCCCTCTTCTCTGTAGAGTGCCCGGCCCCTCTTCTCTGTAGAGCGCTCGGCCCGTCTTCTCTGTAGAGTGCCCGGCCCCTCTTCTCTGTAGAGTGCCCGGCCCCTCTTCTCTGTAGAGTGCCCGGCCCCTCTTCTCTGTAGAGTGCTCGGCCCCTCGTCTCTGTAGAGTGCCCGGCCCCTCTTCTCTGTAGAGTGCCCGGCCCCTCTTCTCTGTAGAGTGCCCGGCCCCTCTTCTCTGTAGAGTGCCCGGCCCCTCTTCTCTGTAGAGCGCTCGGCCCCTCTTCTCTGTAGAGTGCCCCGCCCCTCTTCTCTGTAGAGTGCCCGGCCCCTCTTCTCTGTAGAGCGCCCGGCCCCTCTTCTCTGTAGAGCGCCCGGCCCCTCTTCTCTGTAGAGCGCCCGGCCCCTCTTCTCTGTAGAGCGCCCGGCCCCTCTTCTCTGTAGAGCGCTCGGCCCCTCTTCTCTGTAGAGTGCTCGGCCCCTCTTCTCTGTAGAGTGCTCGGCCCCTCTTCTCTGTAGAGTGCTCGGCCCCTCTTCTCTGTAGAGTGCTCGGCCCCTCTTCTCTGTAGAGTGCTCGGCCCCTCTTCTCTGTAGAGTGCTCGGCCCCTCTTCTCTGTAGAGTGCTCGGCCCCTCTTCTCTGTAGAGCGCCCGGCCCCTCTTCTCTGTAGTGTGCTCGGCCCCTCTTCTCTGTAGAGTGCCCGGCCCCTCTTCTCTGTAGAGTGCCCGGCCCCTCTTCTCTGTAGAGCGCTCGGCCCGTCTTCTCTGTAGAGTGCCCCGCCCGTCTTCTCTGTCCCCTGTGGGTAGCGACCGGCTGTCCCCTGTGGGTAGCGGCCGGCTCTCCCCTGTGGGTAGCGGCCGGCTCTCCCCTGTGGGTAGCGGCCGGCTCTCCCCTGTGGGTAGCGGCCGGCTCTCCCCTGTGGGTAGCGGCCGGCTCTCCCCTGTGGGTAGCGGCCGGCTCTCCCCTGTGGGTAGCGGCCGGCTGTCCTCTGTCGGTAGCTGCTCGCAGTGTAATTTGGAGTTGTCGTCCTGTCATCTATTTCCAGCACTTTCTATTACCACCCCGCCCCCCCCCCCCCAATAGGTTTTGCCGTCATTGCTGATGGATATTTTTTTTATTATTATTTTTTTACATCCTGATGATAGCGAGAACACATGGCATAAACCACCGCACAATTCTCTGCTCCCTCAAGTGACTAATTGCAGTTTTCATTATCCCGTCTATAATATCTTTATACGGCTGCAAAACAAATAAAAAGGAATTTGCATTTTGATGAGGATCATTATGTAATGGCTGCTTCACTGACAGTTGTGGAATTGGGTTACACTCAACAGCGGCGTGATAGACTGCCCGAAAAAGACACCATTTATTAGTCAGAGGGCGACGGCGACACCTACAGGCCTGAGCACTGTGCATGGAAGACAGTGACACCTACAGGCCTGAGCACTGCACAGCATGAAAGACAGTGACACCTACAGGCCTAAGCACTGCACAGCATGGAAGACAGTGACACCTACAGGCCTGAGCGCTGCACAGCATGGAAGACAGTGACACCTACAGGCCTGAGCACTGCACAGAATGGAAGACAGTGACACCTACAGGCCTGAGCACTGCACAGCATGGAAGACAGTGACACCTACAGGCCTGAGCACTGCACAGCATGGAAGACAGTGACTCCTACAGGCCTGAGCACTGCACAGCATGGAAGACGGTGACACCTACAGGCCTGAGCACTGCACAGCATTGAAAACAGTGACACCTACAGGCCTGAGCACTGCACAGCATGGAAGACAGTGACTCCTACAGGCCTGAGCACTGCACAGCATGGAAGACGGTGACACCTACAGGCCTGAGCACTGCACAGCATTGAAAACAGTGACACCTACAAGCCTGAGCACTGCACAGCATGGAAGACAGTGACACCTACAGGCCTGAGCACTGCACAGCATGGAAGACAGTGACACCTACAGGCCTGAGCACTGCACAGCATGGAAGACAGTGACACCTACAGGCCTGAGCACTGCACAGGATGGAATGGAAGACAGTGACTCCTACAGGCCTGAGCACTGCACAGCATGGAAGACGGTGACACCTACAGGCCTGAGCACTGCACAGCATGGAAGACAGTGACACCTACAGGCCTGAGCACTGCACAGCATGGAAGATGGTGACACCTACAGGCCTGAGCACTGCACAGCATTGAAAACAGTGACACCTACAGGCCTGAGCACTGCACAGCATGGAAGATGGTGACACCTACAGGCCGGCCTAAGCACTGAACACCCACAGGGACACATCTGGCACATGGAGGACAGTGACACCTACAGGCCAGCCTGAGCACTACACAGCCAGAGGGACACATCTGCCACATGGAAGACAGTGACATCTCTCTCTCTTTTTCTCTCTCTCTCATTGATTGTTTCTTGTGTTTCTCCCACAGGTTGTCCGGGGATCCGCCATTTATGGGAAGCTCAGAGGAGAAACTTTTTGAACACATAAAGCGAGGAGACCTGATCTTCTCATCCGCGGTGTGGCAGTCTGTGAGCGAGGCGGGTGAGTGCCCCCCACATCTCCTGTATACAAGGAGTGTCCCCCACATCTCCTGTATACAAGGAGTGCCCCCCACATCTCCTGTATACAAGGAGTGCCCCCCGCATCTCCTGTATACAAGTGCCCCCCACATCTCCTGTATACAAGAAGTGCCCCCCACATCTCCGGTATAGAAGGAGTTCCCCCCCGACATCTGTATACAAGGAGTTCCCCCTGACATCTGTATACAAGGAGTGCCCCCCACATCTCCTGTATACAAGGAGTGCCCCCCACATCTCATCCAGGATAACTGCCCCCGTACATCTCATCCAGGATAACTGCCCCCGTACATCTCATCCAGGATAACTGCCCCCGTACATCTCATCCAGGATAACTGCCCCCGTACATCTCATCCAGGATAACTGCCCCCGTACATCTCAGCGTGTGCTGCCAGGAAAAGGCTTTTAGTACCGGTGAGCAGTCCCGGTCCGGAGCGCGGAGGAAGTGGCACATAAAGAGCCTTTTAGCAGGCGAGGCGGCGGCCATTGTTTCGCTGTACTTAGGAAAAGTTCTACTATTGATCGGCTCCATTAGCCCCCGATCCCTTACAGAGAAGAGGGACTCCGGCTGATGGGCGGGAATAGCATGAGCCTTGTGCTGCGGGGAGGCACTTACACAACGCTGTGCTATTATTTGTACAGTCCGGGGGGATCCCGACCACCTCCATTTATTCCTCTCAGGACGGAGGTTCAGCTGAAAGACAAAGAAATGTCCTGCTGATCTGCCGCACAAACACTTTAAGGGAACTGAGGCTTAAAGGAGCGTTCCAGCAAATAGTCACTACTCAGGGCCCTCGAGATCTCTGCTCGTTGGTGACAGGACCCTGCCGGCCTGTGAGGTGACGGGACCCTGCCGGCCTGTGAGGTGACGGGACCCTGCCGGCCTGTGAGGTGACGGGACCCTGCCGGCCTGTGAGGTGACGGGACCCTGCCGGCCTGTGAGGTGACGGGACCCTGCCGGCCTGTGAGGTGACGGGACCCTGCCGGCCTGTGAGGTGACGGGACCCTGCCGGCCTGTGAGGTGACGGGACCCTGCCGGCCTGTGAGGTGACGGGACCCTGCCGGCCTGTGAGGTGACTGGACCCTCATGAATGACAGCAGCAGAGATCGCACCGAGCGCCCCTCATGAATGACAGCAGCAGAGATCGCACCGAGCGCCCCTCATGAATGACAGCAGCAGAGATCGCACCGAGCGCCCCTCATGAATGACAGCAGCAGAGATCTCCCCTGACCGCCCCTCATGACTGACAGCAGCAGAGATCTCCCCTGACCGCCCCTCATGACTGACAGCAGCAGAGATCTCCCCTGACCGCCCCTCATGACTGACAGCAGCAGAGATCTCCCCTGACCGCCCCTCATGACTGACAGCAGCAGAGATCTCCCCTGACCGCCCCTCATGAATGACAGCAGCAGAGATCGCACCGAGCGCCCCTCATGAATGACAGCAGCAGAGATCTCCCCTGACCGCCCCTCATGACTGACAGCAGCAGAGATCTCCCCTGACCGCCCCTCATGACTGACAGCAGCAGAGATCTCCCCTGACCGCCCCTCATGACTGACAGCAGCAGAGATCTCCCCTGACCGCCCCTCATGACTGACAGCAGCAGAGATCTCCCCTGACCGCCCCTCATGAATGACAGCAGCAGAGATCGCACCGAGCGCCCCTCATGAATGACAGCAGCAGAGATCTCCCCTGACTGCCCCTCATGACTGACAGCAGCAGAGATCTCCCCTGACCGCCCCTCATGACTGACAGCAGCAGAGATCTCTCCTGACCGCCCCTCATGACTGACAGCAGCAGAGATCTCCCCTGACCGCCCCTCATGACTGACAGCAGCAGAGATCTCCCCTGACCGCCCCTCATGACTGACAGCAGCAGAGATCTCCCCTGACCGCCCCTCATGACTGACAGCAGCAGAGATCTCCCCTGACCGCCCCTCATGACTGACAGCAGCAGAGATCTCCCCTGACCGCCCCTCATGGCTGATAGCAGCGAGATCTCCCCTGACCGCCCCTCATGGCTGATAGCAGCGAGATCTCCCCTGACCGCCCCTCATGGCTGATAGCAGCGAGATCTCCCCTGACTGCCCCTCATGACTGACAGCAGCAGAGATCTCCCCTGACCGCCCCTCATGACTGATAGCAGCGAGATCTCCCCTGACCGCCCCTTATGACTGACAGCAGCAGAGATCACACTGAGCGCCCCTCATGACTGACAGCAGCAGATATCTCCCCTGACCGCCCCTCATGCTTCTGGGTTTGTTACTGCTGAATCCAGTCCATGCAGTATAATCTACTGCGCAGATCCTGCATCACTAACATGCATCAGTCTGGAGTTCAGAAGATGCAAGTGTAGCGAACCCTCAGCTCTATGAACAGCACTAGGCCAGGATGTTCCTGTATGGTGACAGCGGGGCGGTCAGTGATCGGCGGTTGCTGAGGGGCCCTGGGTCTGATCACGGCGCCCCGGTCAGGACCTCGTGTCCCCCACCCACCATGTTGCTCATCGCTCTCGGTTCCAGTGTTTCCTGTTTATTTTTTCCCTGCAGCTAAAGACGTTCTGCAGAAGCTTCTGAGAGTGGATCCCGCGGACCGGATCACCGCCAACGAGTTGCTGGACCATCCATGGATCACGGTGAGTGTCAGAGCAGCCCTCCCCCGATGGCTGGCGCCTTCTTACATCATAACCCTTATTACATCATAACCCTGCTGCTGTGTCTGATAGTCAGGTTAGATGGCGGGATATTATAGCCATCACATTAGATGGCGGCACATTATGGCAGGATATTATAGCCATCACATTAGATGGCGGCACATTATGGCGGGATATTATAGCCATCACATTAGATGGCGGCACATTATGGCGGGATATTATAGCCATCACTATAGATGGTGGCACATTATGGCGGGATATTATAGCCATCACTATAGATGGTGGCACATTGTGGCGGGATATTATAGCAATCACATTAGATGGTGGCACATTGTGGCGGGATATTATAGCCATCATGTTAGATGGTGGCACATTGTGGCGGGATATTATAGCCATCACGTTAGATGGTGGCACATTATGGCGGAATGTTATACTGTGCTGAATATTTTCCGGCAGCAGGAGTCTCATTGTTTCTGTCGCTCTATGTCAGGGCGACACCAGCAGCATCCAGCGACCGATCAACGTGCTGGAGATGATGAAGACATGGAGGAACAGCCTGGAGAGCGAGGACCCTCCGGGGGGTGACACTAATGGTGTCCCCACCCTGGACACGGCCGAGGACCGGAGCAGCCCAGCCAGCAGCAACGGGACGTCCGAGACCGACAGCTGTAGCAGCAAACCGTCCACACCAACCAAACCAGTACGTGGTGACACCCCCTACCCGAAACCCTGTCCTGGCTATTCCTGGAACCCGCTAATTTACCTGGACCCCTGTCCTGTCTATTCCCGGAACGCCCAACCTACCCGGAGCCTTCTCCTATCTTTTCCCGGGACCCCTCAACTTACGGACCTGTCCTCAGAACCCCTCCACCTACCTGGACCCCTGTCCTACCTATTCCCGGGACCCCTGTCCTACCTATTCCCGGGACCCCTGTCCTACCTATTCCCAGGACCCCTGTCCTACCTATTCCCGAGACCCCTGTCCGACCTATTTCCGAGACCCCTGTCCTACCTATTCCCGGGACCCCTGTCCTACCTATTCCCGGGACAACTAACCTGTCTGTTCCCAGGAACCCTGTCCTACCTATTGCCGGGACCCCTGTCCTACCTATTGCCGGGACCCCTGTCCTACCTATTGCCGGGACCCCTGTCCTACCCGGAGCCCTCTCCTATCTTTTCCCGGGACCCCTCAACTTACGGACCTGTCCTCAGAACCCCTCCACCTACCCGGACCCCTGTCCTACCTATTCCCGGGACCCCTGTCCTACCTATTTCAGGGACCCCTGTCCTACCTATTCCCGGGACCCCTGTCCTACCTATTCCCGGGACCCCTGTCCTACCTATTTCAGGGACCCCTGTCCTACCTATTCCCGGGACCCCTGTCCTACCTATTCCCGGGACCCCTGTCCTACCTATTTCAGGGACCCCTGTCTGTTCCCGGGATATCGGGGGAGGGGAGCTGCAGCTAATGACGGATGTCTTCCCCTTATTGTCCCATAAAGTCGCCTCTTTATTGTTATTGAGGAGTCTGCCGTCTCTCCGGAACGCGCTGTAGATCTCTGCGACGTTTTCACTGTCTTTTTACTGGACAGTAAATGTCAGGCAGTGATGGACGGCGACAGCACAGAGGGTGGGGGGGAGCGCCACCGTAATCCGCTGCTGTGCTTAACGTTACCGGGGGGGGGGGGGGGGGCAATGCTCTGTATTACACAGGTACCTGATATGTGGGGGCGGGGCAGTGGTCTGTATTACACAGGTACCTGATATGTGGGGGCGGGGCAGTGCTCTGTATTACACGGGGCACCTGATACATGGGGGCGGGGCAGTGCCCTGTATTACACAGGGTACCTGATACGTGGGGGCGGGGCAATGCTCTGTATTACACAGGGTACCTGACACATGGGGGCGGGGCAGTGCTCTGTATTACACAGGGTACCTGATACGTGGGGGCGGGGCAGTGCTCTGTATTACACGGGATACCTGATACGTGGGGGTGGGGCAGTGCTCTGTATTACACAGGGTACCTGATACGTGGGGGCGGGGCAGTGCTCTGTATTACACGGGGTACCTGATACGTGGGGGCGGGGCAAAGCTGACCTCATGCTGCTCACAGCTGAGGCTTGGTTACACTTGCACCCAGTGTAGACAATACTCTGTGACCCCGGCTCTGGATGTATTGTATTCTGCAGTCTCTTGTGTATCCGCTCGGACAGCGTTGTCCTCTGATGCCACCGCTCAGCCATTCTGCTCTTTACATTCTGCCCTTTGTTCATTTCAGGTCGGGAAGAAGAAGCTTCTTTCCTCTTCTCTACCGAATGGGACGGTCCTGAGGAAGAGCACAAGTGTCAGGACGTCTAATGCCGTACGTGGAGGGATCCGTGTGTGGGGGCAAGAGGTGTGGCATAGGGGGAGGTTGTCAGGGGAGGTGCTCAGTGTGGGGGAGGGGGTCAGTGTGGCATAGGGGGCAGGTGGGCAGCGTGGGGGAGGGGGTCAGCGTGGTATAGAGGGGTGGCGGGCAGCGTGGGGGAGGGGGTCAGTGTGGCATAGGGGGAGGTTGTCAGCGGGTGATCAGGGGGAGGTGGTCAGTGTGGGGGAGGGGGTCAGTGTGGGGGAGGGGGTCAGCGTGGTATAGAGGGGTGGCGGGCAGCGTGGGGGAGAGGGTCAGTGTGGCAGAGGGTCAGTGTGGCATAGGGGGAGGTTGTCAGCGGGTGATCAGGGGGAGGTGGTCAGTGTGGGGGAGGGGGTCAACGCGGCATTGCAGCGAGGCGGTCAGCACGGGGGAGGGGGTCAGCGTGGCATCAGGCAAAGCTGTCAGTGTGGGGGAGGGGGTCAGCATGGCATAGGGGGAGGTTGTCAGCGGGGCATCGGGGAGGCGGTCAGTGGGGGGGAGGGGGTCAGCGTGGCATCAGGGCAGGCTGTCAGAATGGGGGAGGGGGGCAGTATGGCATCGGGGGGGGGCAGCTGTCGGTGTGGCATCGACAGCTTCCCCTGATGGTATGTGACCATTTTTTCTCTATAACTTTCCCCTATAACTTGTGTTTTATGTTTTCAGTCGGCAGAAAGGAAAACGTCTCCAAAGTCCAGGCCTGGGCGTCTGGTGGACAGTCAGGACCCTTCACTGAGAGGGACCCCTGAGAAGATCAGCCAGAGCTCCAGTCACAGCCTGGGACATAGATTGTCTACCGGACCCCCTAACACCCCCCGGGGGAAAAAAACTATGTAATATAACAATAGGGGGAACCCTTGTGCCAAAATCCTAGGGGCCCAACCCCACCATGAAGAGGAGACGCGGGATAATGTACCGCCATCTGTGCAATCCACAAAACTACCAGAATGGCAAAGGAAAATTCATCGGCATCTGTGCTGGAGAGCGGTCCCTTACCGCACCGACCTCTGGCGGCCCCCTGACCGCACTGACCTCCGGCGGCCCCCTGACCGCACTGACCTCCGGCGGCCCCCTGACCGCACTGACCTCCGGCGGCCCCTGACCGCCCTGACCTCCAGCGGCCCCCTGACCGCACTGACAGCACCCTGACCACACTGACCTCTGGCAGCTCCCTGACCGCACCGACCTCTGGCGGCCCCCTTACCGCACTGACAGCACCCTGACCGCTTCGACCTCTGGCGGCCCCCTGACCGCCCTGACCTCCAGCGGCTCCCTGACAGCACCCTGACCGCACTGACCTCCGGCAGCTCCCTTACCGCACTGACAGCACCCTGACCGAACCGACCTCTGGCGGCCCCCTGACCATCCTGACCTCCAGCGGCCCCCTGACCGCCCTGACCTCCAGCGGCCCCCTGACCGCACTGACCTCCGGCAGCTCCCTTACCGCACCGAGCTCCGGCGCCCCCCTTACCGCACTGACAGCACCCTGACCTCCAGTGGCCCCCTGACAGCACCCTGACCGCACTGACCTCCGGCAGCTCCCTGACCACACTGACCTCTGGCGCCCCCCTGACCTCCAGCGGCCCCCTGACTGCACTGACCTCCAGCGGCCCCCTGACTGCACTGACAGCACCCTGACCGCACTGACCTCCGGCAGCTCCCTTACCGCACCGAGCTCCGGCGCCCCCCTTACCGCACTGACAGCACCCTGACCTCCAGTGGCCCCCTGACAGCACCCTGACCGCACTGACCTCCGGCAGCTCCCTGACCACACCGACCTCTGGCGCCCCCCTGACCTCCAGCGGCCCCCTGACTGCACTGACCTCCAGCGGCCCCCTGACAGCACCGACCTCCGGCAGCGGCGCCCCCCTTACCGCACTGACAGCACCCTGACCGCACCGACCTCTGGCGGCTCCCTGACCGTACTGACAGCCCCCTGAGTGCACTGACCTCCGGCGCCCCCCTGTATACAGCAGGTCTGTGAGGTGCGGATATGTCTGCTGTCCCCCCACTTTTACTTATAACAGTGCCTTAAAGGAGACAGAGAGCCGCAGTTCATCAGCCCCCCCCATCCTAGAGGAACGATACGATAGGGGAGCGGGGATCACTACAATTACAGCACAGAAGGTGAAAACCACACAGGGGTCTCCTGAGGAAACGGTGTAGGTGGAGGAGAGAGACGTAAGACTTTGCCTTCCTCAGTGGACTCCTGTGTTTTGTGCTTTGACTGTAGAGAATCCTCTCTTGAAGGGAGTCCGTCTTCTCTGCCTGAGAGGAGGCACCAAGTGGACGTGCAACGGATTCACTACGAGTCTATGTACAGAGAATAACCACAGCATCAGCATGTGATAAAGTTGCAGGATGGCGCAGTCAGTGATTAACCTCCCGCTGTGTTGGTCACATTACGATTACTCGTGGATTATGGGTGATATCTCTGGTTCAGTTACCACCGTCTCCCGCTCCCTGTACTTTGACTGCTTCCTTTTTTGCTATCAGTTCTCACCGTTTTCTGTCGATAATCTTGGTCGGACCCACGTGTGACCTGAGTCTGCCCCCGAATCCTTCTGCCCGTTCCCCCATTTATGCTGCTATAATGGTGTTGAGTGAAATCTGAGCGTGTAATCGGTAGTGGTGTGCACCGACCTCTGACCCCACAGATCTCGCTCAAATTCATGTGTTAACTCTTCTCTTCCCATTAAAGACTTGAGTGGTCTGAGCGGCTGCGGTCGTCTCTTTTTGTGTAATGGAGCAGCTACGGGGTTAATCATTCCTGGATCCGTCTGGTCAGGACTGGATGTTATATCGCATGCAGCGGCCGTCTATTCGCTGTCAGGACAGAGGTGGGACTGGAGGTTATATCGCATGCAGCGGCCGTCTATTCGCTGTCAGGACAGAGGTGGGACTGGAGGTTATATCGCATGCAGCGGCCGTCTATTCGCTATCAGGACAGAGGTGGGACTGGATGTTATATCGCATGCAGCGGCCGTCTATTCGCTATCAGGACGGAGGTGGGAATGGATGTTATATCGCATGCAGCGGCCGTCTATTCGCTGTCAGGACAGAGGTGGGACTGGATGTTATATCGCATGCAGCGGCCGTCTATTCGCTATCAGGACGGAGGTGGGAATGGATGTTATATCGCATGCAGCGGCCGTCTATTCGCTGTCAGGACTAAGGTGGAACCGGAGGTTATATCGCATGCAGCGGCCGTCTATTCGCTGTCAGGACTAAGGTGGGACCGGAGGTTATATCGCATGCAGCAAAATGAATAAAGGTGATTTTATTGGTAAAAACCAGTATCCAGTCATGCATAAAAACCATCAGATTGTATAAGTATTGTGGGGGAGAGGGATCAAACATGGCAGAAAGTGACAGTCGCCCCTAGCAACCAATCAGATTCCACCTCTCATTTCCCAAAGAGTCTGTGAGGAATGAGAGGTGGAATCTGATTGGTTGCCGGGGTTGACTGAGCCAGTGTCACTATACACCATGTGTGATATATCTCCCTCAGTGTGTGAAACAGCCCCCAGTCATGACCACATATACATATACAGCAACAAACATACACACACAACCATAGGCTGCTGTGCCGGATAGATAGAGGAGAGACATTAGGAGACATGTCTGTGTCACCAAGCTGCAGGGCTGTGACGAAGCATACTGACGCGTGAAACAGCTGTTTCCTAGTGCTCATCCACCGATCTCATGTGTTGCCTGTTGATGTAATAAAGAGAAGTTTATACTTGGCTGGGTGCATTGGGGGCTGTCGGTGATACGGCTGGGTGCAGTGGGGGCTGTCAGTGATATGGCTGGGTGCATTGGGGGCTGTCGGTGATACGGCTGGGTGCATTGGGGGCTGTCGGTGATACTGCTGGGTGCATTGGGGGCTATAAGTCATACAGCTGGGTGCATTGATGGCTGTCGGTGATACGGCTGGGTACATTGGGGGCTATTAGTCATACAGCTGGGTGCATTGATGGCTGTCGGTGATACGGCTGGGTGCATTGGGGGCTATCGGTGATACGGCTGGGTGCATTGGGGGCTGTAACCCTATTACAGTTTTTTAATTTTTGCTCCAATGTATCTGTGCAGGTCTGAACCTGCGGCCCTCCAGCTGTCCAGACCTGATGGGAGTTGTAGTTTAGCAACAGCTGGGGGTCCACAGCTTTCCTTTCTCTTAAATAAAACCTTCATGTGTAGATTTAAGGGTTAAAGAACGAGTGAACTCCACACAATCCGCAGCAGCCGCTCGCTTCATGGTTACCTGGAGGGGAACAAGCTCGGCAGTAATCGCAGGCGACAGCTGGTAATGGGGCAACACTGGATTCTGCCCCCCTGGGATCCCTTAGGCCCTGCGACTGCCGACCATGACTGAGCCCTGGGGGGAGAGAGCAAATGTTTAACGTGTAGACAGCGCGGCCGCCCACCACAGGGAATCGGGGACGTTGTGTTTCCTAATGCTTCTGGGATCCTGAGCAAAGAAAAACCTTCAGCTCTTCCCTCTCCTGCGGGTCCGTTCACTTATCACAACTCAGGAAGGCGTCGCAACGTCTAGGAGCCATTATATCCAGATCCAGCAGAGCCGAAGCTGCGCGCACAAAAAACAGAGCGCCCAAATGTACAACGCACAAAAACCAGAACGGCCAACTGTACAACGCACAAAAACCAGAGCACCCAACTATACAGCGCACAAAAACCAGAGCGCCCAACTATACAACGCACAAAAACCAGAGCGCCCAACTATACAGCGCACAAAAACCAGAGCGCCCAACTATACAGCGCACAAAAACCAGAGCGCCGAACTATGCAGCGCACAAAAACCAGAGTGCCCAACTGTACAGCGCACAAAAAACAGCGCCCAACTGTACAGCGCACAAAAACCAGAGTGCCCAACTGTACAGCGCACAAAAACCAGAGCGCCCAACTATACAGCGCACAAAAACCAGAGCGCCCAACTATACAGCGCACAAAAACCAGAGCGCCCAACTATACAGCGCACAAAAACCAGAGCGCCCAACTATACAGCGCACAAAAACCAGAGCGCCCAACTATACAGCGCACAAAAACCAGAGCGCCGAACTGTACAACGCACAAAAACCAGAGCGCCCAACTATGCAGCGCACAAAAACCAGAGCGCCCAACTATACAGCGCACAAAAACCAGAGCGCCCAACTATACAGCGCACAAAAACCAGAGCGCCCAACTATACAGCGCACAAAAACCAGAGCGCCCAACTATACAGCGCACAAAAACCAGAGCGCCGAACTGTACAACGCACAAAAACCAGAGCGCCCAACTATACAGCGCACAAAAACCAGAGCGCCCAACTATACAGCGCACAAAAACCAGAGCGCCCAACTATACAGCGCACAAAAACCAGAGCGCCCAACTATACAGCGCACAAAAACCAGAGCGCCCAACTATACAGCGCACAAAAACCAGAGCGCCCAACTATACAGCGCACAAAAACCAGAGCGCCCAACTATACAGCGCACAAAAAACACAGCGCCCAACTGTACAGCGCACAAAAACCAGAGTGCCCAACTGTACAGCGCACAAAAAACAGCGCCCAACTGTACAGCGCACAAAAACCAGAGTGCCCAACTGTACAGCGCACAAAAACCAGAGCGCCCAACTATACAGCGCACAAAAACCAGAGCGCCCAACTATACAGCGCACAAAAACCAGAGCGCCCAACTATACAGCGCACAAAAACCAGAGCGCCCAACTATACAGCGCACAAAAACCAGAGCGCCCAACTATACAGCGCACAAAAACCAGAGCGCCCAACTATACAGCGCACAAAAACCAGAGCGCCCAACTATACAGCGCACAAAAACCAGAGCGCCCAACTATACAGCGCACAAAAACCAGAGCGCCCAACTATACAGCGCACAAAAACCAGAGCGCCCAACTGTACAGCGCACAAAAACCAGAGCGCCCAACTATACAGCGCACAAAAACCAGAGCGCCCAACTGTACAACGCACAAAAACCAGAGCGCTATACTGTACAACGCACAAAAACCAGAGCGCCCAACTATACAGCGCACAAAAACCAGAGCGCCCAACTATACAGCGCACAAAAACCAGAGCGCCCAACTGTACAACGCACAAAAACCAGAGCGCCCAACTATACAGCACACAAAAACCAGAGCGCCCAACTATACAGCGCACAAAAAACAGAGCGCCGAACTATGCAGCGCACAAAAACCAGAGCGCCCAACTATACAGCGCACAAAAACCAGAGCGCCCAACTATACAGCGCACAAAAAACAGAGCGCCCAACTGTACAACGCACAAAAACCACAGCGCCCAACTGTACAGCGCACAAAAACCAGAGCGCCCAACTATACAGCGCACAAAAAGCACAGCGCCCAACTGTACAACGGACAAAAACCATAGCGCCCAACTGTACAACGGACAAAAACCAGAGCGCCCAACTATACAACGCACAAAAACCAGAGCGCTGAACTATACAGCGCACAAAAACCAGAGCGCCCAACTATACAGCGCACAAAAACCAGAGCGCCCAACTATACAGCGCACAAAAACCAGAGCGCCCAACTATACAGCGCACAAAAAACAGAGCGCCCAACTGTACAACGCACAAAAACCAGAGCGCCCAACTATACAGCGCACAAAAACCAGAGCGCCCAACTATACAGCGCACAAAAACCAGAGCGCCCAACTATACAGCGCACAAAAACCAGAGCGCCCAACTATACAGCGCACAAAAACCAGAGCGCCCAACTATACAGCGCACAAAAACCGTCTTTCTATTTTTTTCACCGTCCTAACTAGGAAATGCAATGGACTTGTTAAGTAAAGACAAAGGGCGATCAGTCCTCCTGACCTAGAACAATGTACAACGACCATCACTGCCCTGATCGGCGGCCAAACCGCGGAGTGACGGTGAGGAAAAACGTAACGTGAACATAAATACTGAGGAGCAGACCTATTCCTGCAGATATAGGCGCAGTCTCCTCTTTCCGCAGATATAGGTGCAGTCTCTTCCTCCCGCAGATATAGGGGCAGTCTCCCTCTTCCCACAGATATAGGTGCAGTCTCTTCCTCCCGCAGATATAGGGGCAGTCTCCCTCTTCCCGCAGATATAGGTGCAGTCTCCTCTTCCCCGCAGATATAGGCGCAGTCTCCTCTTCCCGAAGATATAGGCGCAGTCTCCTCTTCCCGCAGATATTGGCGCAGTCTCCTCTTACCGCAGATATTGGCGCAGTCTCCTCTTCCCGCAGATATTGGCGCAGTCTCCTCTTACCGCAGATATTGGCGCAGTCTCCCTCTTCCCGCAGATATAGGCGCAGTCTCCTCTTCCCACAGATATTGGCGCAGTCTCCTCTTCCCACAGATATAGGTGCAGTCTCTTCTTCCCGCAGATATAGGCGCAGTCTCCCTCTTCCCGTAGATAAAGGGGCAGTCTCTTCTTCCCGCATATATAGGCACAGTCTCCCTCTTTCCGTAGATATAGGCGCAATCTCCTCTTCCTGCAGATATAGGCGCAGTCTCCTCTTCCCGCAGATATAGGCACAGTCTCCCTCTTCCCGTAGATATAGGCGCAGTCTCCTCTTCCTGCAGATATAGGCGCAGTCTCCTCTTCCCGCAGATATTGGCGCAGTCTCCCTCTTCCCACAGATATTGGCGCAGTCTCCCTCTTCCCGCAGATATTGGCGCAGTCTCCTCTTCCCACAGATATAGGTGCAGTCTCTTCTTCCCGCATATATTGGCGCAGTCTCCTCTTCCCACAGATATAGGTGCAGTCTCTTCTTCCCGCATATATTGGCGCAGTCTCCTCTTCCCACAGATATAGGTGCAGTCTCTTCTTCCCGCATATATTGGCGCAGTCTCCTCTTCCTGCAGATATAGGCGCAGTCTCCCTCTTCCTGTACATATAGGCGCAGTCTCCTCTTCCCGCAGATATAGGCGTAGTCTCGCTCTTCCTGTACATATAGGCGCAGTCTCCTCTTCCCGTAGATACAGGGGAAGTCTCCCTCTTCCCACAGATATAGGCGCAGTCTCCCTCTTCCCGCAGATATAGGCGCAGTCTCCTCTTCCCGCATATATAGGGACAGTCTCCCTCTTCCCGCAGATATAGGCGCAGTCTCCTCTTCCCGTAGATATAGGCGCAGTCTCCTCTTCCCGTAGATATAGGCGCAGTCTCCTCTTCCCGTAGATACAGGGGGAGTCTCCCTCTTTCCGCAGATATAGGTTCGGTCTCCTCTTCCCGTAGATACAGGGGGAGTCTCCCTCTTCCCGCAGATATAGGCGCAGTCTCCCTTTTCCCGCAGATATAGGCGCAGTCTCCTCTTCCCGTAGATACAGGGGGAGTCTCCCTCTTCCCGCAGATATAGGCGCAGTCTCCTCTTCCCGCAGATATAGGCGCAGTCTCCTTTTCCCGCAGATATAGGCACAGTCTCCTCTTCCCGCAGATATAGGCTCGGTCTCCTCTTCCCGCAGATATAGGCTCGGTCTCCTCTTCCCGCAGATATAGGCGCAGTCTCCTCTTCCCGAAGATATAGGCACAGTCTCCCTCTTCCCGCAGATATAGATGCAGTTTCCTCTTCCCGCAGATATAGGCTCGGTCTCCTCTTCCCGCAGATATAGGCACAGTCTCCCTCTTCCCGCAGATATAGATGCAGTCTCCTCTTCCCGCAGATATAGGGGCAGTCTCCTCTTCCCGCAGATATAGGCGCAGTCTCCCTCTTCCCGCAGATATAGGCGCAGTCTCCTCTTCCCGCAGATATAGGCGCAGTCTCCTCTTCCCGCAGATATAGGCACAGTCTCCCTCTTCCCGCAGATATAGGCTCGGTCTCCTCTTCCCGCAGATATAGGCACAGTCTCCCTCTTCCCGCAGATATAGATGCAGTCTCCTCTTCCCGCAGATATAGGCGCAGTCTCCCTCTTCCCGCAGATATAGGCGCAGTCTCCTCTTCCCGCAGATATAGGCACAGTCTCCTCTTCCCGCAGATATAGGCGCAGTCTCCTCTTCCCGCAGATATAGGCGCAGTCTCCTCTTCCTGTACATATAGGCGCAGTCTCCTCTTCCTGCAGATATAGGCTCGGTCTCCCTCTTCCTGCAGATATAGGCGCAGTCTCCTCTTCCTGCAGATATAGGCGCAGTCTCCCTCTTCCCGCAGATATAGGCGCAGTCTCCCTCTTCCCGTAGATACAGGGGAAGTCTCCCTCTTCCCGCAGATATAGGCACAGTCTCCCTCTTCCCGCAGATATAGATGCAGTCTCCTCTTCCCGCAGATATAGGCGCAGTCTCCCTCTTCCCGCAGATTTAGGCGCAGTCTCCTCTTCCCGCAGATATAGGCGCAGTCTCCTCTTCCCGCAGATATAGGCGCAGTCTCCCTCTTCCTGCAGATATAGGCGCAGTCTCCTCGTCCCGCAGATATAGGCTCGGTCTCCCTCTTCCTGTACATATAGGCGCAGTCTCCCTCTTCCCGCAGATATAGGCGCAGTCTCCTCTTCCTGCAGATATAGGCGCAGTCTCCCTCTTCCTGTACATATAGGCGCAGTCTCCTCGTCCCGCAGATATAGGCTCGGTCTCCCTCTTCCTGTACATATAGGCGCAGTCTCCCTCTTCCCGCAGATATAGGCGCAGTCTCCTCTTCCTGCAGATATAGGCGCAGTCTCCCTCTTCCTGTACATATAGGCTTGGTCTCCCTCTTCCTGTACATATAGGCGCAGTCTCCGGTATAGCCGGATATAAATGCCGCTGCGCCTCAGGACGGGGGATTATAAGTCTCCGGGGAGATTTGCTGCCGGAGATGAGAAGCGTGAATGTGGAGGAGCAGGTAAAGTTATTAGCGGTGACCCGGCTCCCGCCATCGCTCCCCTCGCGTTGTCCACAGATTCGCCATTTATTAGGATGAAATAATAGTTTGGGGAGCGACGGCGTCAAAAGTTCATTACGGTGAGACAAAGACTTATGTGTAATCAATGGCACAAAGCCGTTATTATTGACCGGGAATGAGAGGCGCGGCGCGGCCGTCCTGACTGATACCGAGAGACGCAAAGCAGGAAAATTTTTTTGAACAATAAAGGATTAGCAGTATCGGATAATGGCGGCCGGGCGCCGCGGCTTAGACGCCTTATCTTAAATTAATACCAGTCACCGCTTTCTTACCAAGTTTATTTCTCAAAATTTTGCTAAAAACGACATGAAGTGTTAGAGAGGTCACCGAGGGGGGGGAGGGGGCGCAGAGTGTATAGAGAGGTAGTCACAGCTCCGCCCCCTGTATATCCTGTGTATAGAGGTAGTCACAGCTCCGACCCCTGTATATCCTGTGTATAGAGGTAGTCACAGCCCCGCCCCCTGTATATCCTGTGTATAGAGAGGTAGTCACAGCCCCGCCCCCTGTATATAGAGAGGTAGTCACAGCCCCGCCCCCTGTATATGCTGTGTATGGAGAGGTAGTCACAGCCCTGCCCCCTGTATATCCTGTGTATAGAGGTAGTCACAGCCCCGCCCCTGTATATAATGTGTATATGGAGGTAGTCACAGCCCCGCCCCTGTATATAATGTGTATATGGAGGTAGTCACAGCCCCACCCCTGTATATAATGTGTATATGGAGGTAGTCACAGCCCCACCCCCTGTATATCATGTGTATATGGAGGTAGTCACTGCCCCGCCCCCTGTATATAATGTGTATAGGGAGGTAGTCACAGCCCCACCCCCTGTATAATCTGTGTATAGAGAGGGAGTCACAGCCCCGCCCCCTGTATATCCTGTGTATATAGAGGTAGTCACAGCCCCGCTCCTGTATATAATGTGTATATGGAGGTAGTCACAGCCCCGCCCCTGTATATAATGTGTATATGGAGGTAGTCACAGCCCCACCCCCTGTATATCATGTGTATAGAGGTAGTCACAGCCCCGCCCCCTGTATATAATGTGTATAGAGAGGTAGTCACAGCCCCGCCCCTGTATATAATGTGTATATGGAGGTAGTCACAGCCCCACCCCCTGTATATCATGTGTATATGGAGGTAGTCACTGCCCCGCCCCCTGTATATAATGTGTATAGGGAGGTAGTCACAGCCCCACCCCCTGTATAATCTGTGTATAGAGAGGGAGTCACAGCCCCGCCCCCTGTATATCTTGTGTATAGAGAGGGAGTCACAGCCCCGCCCCCTGTATATCCTGTGTATAGAGAGGTAGTCACAGCCCCGCCCCCTGTATATCCTGTGTATAGAGAGGTAGTCACAGCCCCGCCCCCTGTATATCATGTGTATAGCGAGGTAGTCACAGCCCCGCCCCCTGTATATAATGTGTATAGGGAGGTAGTCACAGCCCCACCCCCTGTATAATCTGTGTATAGAGAGGGAGTCACAGCCCCGCCCCCTGTATATCCTGTGTATAGAGAGGGAGTCACAGCCCCGCCCCCTGTATATCCTGTGTAAAGAGAGGTAGTCACAGCCCCGCCCCCTGTATATCGTGTGTATAGAGAGGTAGTAACCCCCCCCCCCCTGTATATCCTGTGTATAGAGAGGTAGTCAAAGCCCAGTCCCCTGTATATCCTATGTATAGAGAGGTAGTCACAGCCCCGCCCCCTGTATATCCTGTGTATAGAGAGGTAGTCACAGCCCCGCCCCCTGTATATCCTGTGTATAGAGAAGTAGTAACAGCCCCGCCCCCTGTATATCCTGTGTATAGAGAGGTAGTCACAGCCCCTCCCCCTGTATATCCTGTGTATAGAGAGGTAGTCACAGCCCCGCCCCCTGTATATCCTGTGTATAGAGAGGTAGTCACAGCCCCGCCCCCTGTATATCCTGTGTATAGAGAGGTAGTCACAGCCCCGCCCCCTGTATATCATATGTATAGAGAGGTAGTCACAGCCCCGCCCCCTGTATATCATGTATATAGAGAGGTAGTCACAGCCCCGCCCCCTGTATATCATGTGTATGGAGAGGTAGTCACAGCCCGCCCCCTGTATATTATGTGTATAGAGGTAGTCAGCCCCGCCCCCTGTATATCCTGCATATATAGAGGTAGTCACAGCCCCGCCCCTGTATATAATGTGTATATGGAGGTAGTCACAGCCCCGCCCCCTGTATATAATGTGTATAGAGAGGTAGTCACAGCCCCACCCCCTGTATATCATGTGTATATGGAGGTAGTCACAGCCCCGCCCCCTGTATATCCTGTGTATAGAGAGGTAGTCACAGCCCCACCCCCTGTATATCCTGTGTATAGAGAGGGAGTCACAGCCCCTCCCCCTGTATATCCTGTGTATAGAGAGGTAGTCACAGCCCCGCCCCCTGTATATCCTGTGTATAGAGAGGTAGTCACAGCCCCGCCCCCTGTATATCCTGTATAGATAGGTAGTCACAGCCCTGCCCCCTGTATATCCTGTGTATAGAGAGGTAGTCACAGCCCGCCCCCTGTATATCATGTGTATAGAGGTGTAGTCACAGCCCCGCCCCCTGTATATCATGTGTATAGGGAGGTAGTCACAGCCCCGCCCCCTGTATATCCTGTGTATAGAGGTGTAGTCACAGCCCCGCCCACTGTGTATTCTGTGTACAGAGGTGTGGTCACAGCCCCGCCCCCTGTATATCATGTGTATAGAAAGGTAGTCACAGCCCCGCCCCCTGTATATTCTGTGTATAGAGAGGTAGTCACAGCCCCGCCCCCTGTATATCCTGTGTATAGAGAGGTAGTCACAGCCCCGCCCCCGGTATATCCTGTTTATAGAGAGGTAGTCACAGCCCCGCCCCCTGTATATCCTGTGTATAGAGAGGTAGTCACAGCCCCGCCCCCTGTATGTCATGTGTATAGAGAGGTAGTCACAGCCCCGCCCCCTGTATATCATGTATAGAGAGGTAGTCACAGCCCCGCCCCCTGGGTAACATCACTGGTATAAAAGTAATATAACGATACGGTAATGTTATACCTCAGATGATGCGTTTTGTTGTTTCCTCTGATCGCCAGTATACCTGTATTAGGGGGGGACCCTGATATATGGGGGGTTCCCCTTTAGCAAGGCCCGCCCTCCGCGGACAGTATAACATTATATTCCCCTGTACAGTATAATGTGGCCTACGTTGCTGATCCTTTACCTCTTGCATTCTGGGACATTTCAGCCTCTGTTTTGTTGCTCGGATACATTTAGCAGTCAGGCTCGGATACATCTTGGTAATACGCACTGATTTGCATATATGTAAATTTATGCAGATCATGTGCTTAGTTTTATTCCTGCACATCTGGACGCCCTAAAGGGAGCGGGTCCATAAGAAAGGAATCTCCATAAATTACGCTGCTGATTCCGGATCGGGAACACAGACGAGAAGACAGATAAGTTATGGATATACGGCAGCGAAATGAGGGGAGCACCGCCCGCAGAACAAGCAGAGCGCTTACATAAATCCTGGATTACCTAATGCCATAAAGACTGGTGGGTGGGGTCAGAGGTCAGAGTGCTGCACTAATGTAGACTGCTCCCCAGACACCTCAATCCCAACCCCTACCCCTCTCACAGACTGCTCACCATACCCCTCTCACAGACTGCTCACCATACCCCTCTCACAGACTGCTCACCATACCCCTCTCACAGACTGCTCACCATACCCCTCTCACAGACTGCTCACCATACCCCGCTCACAGACTCACCATAGCCCTCTCACAGACTGCTCAGACTGCTCACCATACCCCTCTCACAGACTGCTCACCATACCCCTCTCACAGACTGCTCACCATACCCCTCTCACAGACTGCTCACCATACCCCTCTCACAGACTGCTCACCATACCCCGCTCACAGACTCACCATACCCCTCTCACAGACTGCTCACCATATCCCTCTCACAGACTGCTCCCCATACCCCTCTCACAGACTGCTCACCATACCCCTCTCACAGACTGCTCACCATACCCCGCTCACAGACTCACCATACCCCTCTCACAGACTGCTCACCATACCCCTCTCACAGACTGCTCACCATACCCCTCTCACAGACTGCTCACCATACCCCTCTCACAGACTGCTCACCATACCCCGCTCACAGACTCACCATACCCCTCTCACAGACTGCTCACCATACCCCTCTCACAGACTGCTCACCATACCCCTCTCACAGACTGCTCACCATACCCCTCTCACAGACTGCTCCCCATACCCCTCTCACAGACTGCTCACCATACCCCTCTCACAGACTGCTCACCATACCCCTCTCACAGACTGCTCACCATACCCCTCTCACAGACTGCTCACCATACCCCGCTCACAGACTCACCATAGCCCTCTCACAGACTGCTCACCATACTTCTCTCACAGACTGACCATACCCCTCTCACAGACTGCTCTTCAAACACCTCTCACAGACTGCTCACCATACCCCGCTCACAGACTCACCATAGCCCTCTCACAGACTGCTCACCATACTTCTCTCACAGACTGACCATACCCCTCTCACAGACTGCTCTTCAAACACCTCTCACAGACTGCTCACCATACCCCTCTCACAGACTGCTCACCATACCCCTCTCACAGACTGCTTACCATATCCCTCTCACAGACTGCTCACCATACCCCTCTCACAGACTGCTCCCTATACCCCTCTCACAGACTGCTCATCATACCCCTCTCACAGACTGCTCACCATACCCCTCTCACAGACTGCTCACCATACCCTCTCAGACTGCTCACCATACCCCTCTCACAGACTGCTCCCTATACCCCTCTCACAGACTGCTCCCTATACCCCTCTCACAGAGTGCTCCCTATACCCCTCTCACAGACTGCTCACCATACCCCTCTCCCAGACTGCTCACCATACCCCTCTCACAGACTGCTCACCATACCCCTCTCACAGACTGCTCATCATACCCCTCTCACAGACTGCTCACCATACCCCGCTCACAGACTCACCATACCCCGCTCACAGACTCACCATAGCCCTCTCACAGACTGCTCACCATACCCCTCTCACAGACTGCTCCCCATACCCCTCTAACAGACTGCTCATCATACCCCTCTCACAGACTGCTCACCATACCCCTCTCACAGACTGCTCACCATACCCCTCTCACAGACTGCTCACCATACCCCTCTCACAGAATTCTTCCTATATCCCACTCACAGACTTTTCCCTATGTCTCCCTCTTACAGACTGCTCCCTATACACCTCTTATAGGCTGCTTCATATACCCCTTTCACTGACTGCTTCCTATGTCAATCTATCACAGACTGCTTTCTATCCCTCTCTTTCAGACATCTCCCTTTGGCTCTCTCACCGACTGCTCCCTATGTCTTCCTCTGACAGACTGCTCCCTATGGCTCTCTCACAGACTGCTCCCTATGGCTCTCTCACAGACTGCTTCCTATGTCTCCTCTCACAGACTGCTTACTATGTCTCCTCTCACAGACTGTTTACTATGTCTCCTCTCACAGACTGCTCGCTATGGCTCTCTAACAGACTGCTTCCCATGTCTCCTCTCACAGACTGCTCCCTATGGCTCCCTCATACTGCTCCCTATAACCCTGTCTCAGACTGCTCTATTACCCCTCTCTCAGACTGCTCCCTATACCCCTCTCACAGGCTGCACCATATTCCCCTCTAACGGACTGCTCCCTATACCTCTCTCACAGACTGCTCCCTTTGGCTCTCTTTAAGAGACTGCTCCCTATACCCGTATCACAAACTGCTCCCTATGTCTTCCTCTCACAGACTGCTTCCTATGTCAATCTATCACAGACTGTTTTTATCCCTCTCTTACAGACATGTCTCCCTCTCACAGACTGCTCCCTATGCACCTTTTATAGGCTGCTTCATATACCCCTTTCACTGACTGCTTCCTATGTCAATCTATCACAGACTGCTTTCTATCCCTCTCTTACAGACATCTCCCTTTGGCTCTCTCACCGACTGCTCCCTATGTCTTCCTCTGACAGACTGCTCCCTATGGCTTTCTCACAGACTGCTCCCTATGGTTCTCTCACAGACTGCTTCTTATGTCTCCTCTCACAGACTGTTTCCGATGTCACCTCTCACAGACTGCTCCCTATGGCTCCCTCAGACTGCTCCGTATACGCCTCTCTCAGACTGCTCCTTATATCCCTCTCTCAGACTTCTCCCTATACCCCTCTCACAGGCTGCACCATATACCCCTCTAACGGACTGCTTCCTATGTCATCCTCTCACAGACTGCTCCCTATACCTCTCTCACAGACTGCTCCCTTTGGCTCTCTTTAAGAGACTGCTCCCTATACCCCTATCACAAACTGCTCCCTATGTCTTCCTCTCACAGACTGCTCCCTATGTCTCCTCTCACAGACTGCTCCCTATGTCTCCTCTCACAGACTGCTCCCTATGGCTCCATTTCACAGACTGCTCCCTATGGCTCTCTCACAAACTGCTCCCTATACCCCTCTCACTGACTGCTCCCTATACCCCTCTCACTGACTGCTCCCTATGTCTCCTTTCACCTGCAGTCCTATGTAACACCACAGATAACATAGTGATATATCTGAGTACAGATAATGTAGTAGATGTCACCTGCAGTCCTATGTAACACCACAGATAACAGTGATATCTCTGAGTACAGATAATGTAGTAGTCACCTGCAGTCCTATGTAACACCACAGATAACACAGTGATATCCCTGAGTACAGATAATGTAGTAGATGTCACCTGCAGTCCTATGTAACAGCACAGATAACAGTGATATCTCTGAGTACAGATAATGTAGTAGTCACCTGCAGTCCTATGTAACACCACAGATAACACAGTGATATCTCTGAGTACGGATAATGTAGTAGATGTCACCTGCAGTCCTATGTAACACCACAGATAACACAGTGATATCTCTGAGTACAGATAATGTAGTAGATGTCACCTGCAGTCCTATGTAACACCACAGATAACACAGTGATATCTCTGAGTACAGATGATGTAGTAGTCACCTGCAGTCCTATGTAACACCACAGATAACAGTGATATCTCTGAGTACAGATAATGCAGTAGTCACCTGCAGTCCTATGTAACACCGCAGATAACAGTGATTTCTCTGAGTACAGATAATGTAGTAGTCACCTGCAGTCCTATGTAACAGAACAGATAACACAGTGATATCTCTGAGTACAGATAATGTAGTAGATGTCACCTGCAGTCCTATGTAACAGCACAGATAACACAGTGATATCTCTGAGTACAGATAATGTAGTAGTCACCTGCAGTCCTATGTAACACCACAGATAACACAGTGATATCCCTGAGTACAGTAAATGTAGTAGATGTCACCTGCAGTCCTATGTAACAGCACAGATAACACAGTGATATCTCTGAGTACAGATAATGTAGTAGTCACCTGCAGTCCTATGTAACACCACAGATAACACAGTGATATCTCTGAGTACAGATAATGTAGTAGATGTCACCTGCAGTCCTATGTAACAGCACAGATAACACAGTGATATCTCTGAGTACGGATAATGTAGTAGATGTCACCTGCAGTCCTATGTAACACCACAGATAACACAGTGATATCTCTGAGTACAGATAATTTAGTAGTCACCTGCAGTCCTATGTAACAACACAGATAACACAGTGATATCTCTGAGTACAGATAATGTAGTAGTCACCTGCAGTCCTATGTAACAGAACAGATAACACAGTGATATCTCTGAGTACAGATAATGTAGTAGCTGTCACCTGCAGTCCTATGTAACACCACAGATAACACAGTGATATCTCTGAGTACAGATAATGTAGTAACTGTCACCTGCAGTCCTATGTAACACCACAGATAACACAGTGATATCTCTGAGTACAGATAATGTAGTAGCTGTCACCTGCAGTCCTATGTAACACCACAGATAACACAGTGATATCTCTGAGTACAGATTATGTAGTAGATACCACCTGCAGTCCTATGTAACAGCAAAGATAATGTAATAGCCACCTGCAGTCCTATGTAACCCCACAGATAACACAGTGATATCTCTGAGTACAGATAATGTAGTAGATACCACCTGCAGTCCTATGTAACAGCACAGATAACACTGTGATATCTCTGAGTACAGATAATGTAGTAGATGTCACCTGCAGTCCTATGTAACACCACAGATAACACAGTGATATCTCTGAGTACAGATAATGTAGTAACTGTCACCTGCAGTCCTATGTAACACCACAGATAACACAGTGATATCTCTGAGTACAGATAATGTAGTAACTGTCACCTGCAGTCCTATGTAACACCACAGATAACACAGTGATATCTCTGAGTACAGATAATGTAGTAGATGTCACCTGCAGTCCTATGTAACACCACAGATAACAGTGATATCCCTGAGTACAGATAATGTAGTAGATGTCACCTGCAGTCCCATGTAACACCACAGATAACACAGTGATATCTCTGAGTACAGATAATGTAGTAACTGTCACCTGCAGTCCTATGTAGCACCACAGATAACACAGTGATATCTCTGAGTACAGATTATGTAGTAGATACCACCTGCAGTCCTATGTAACAGCAAAGATAATGTAATAGCCACCTGCAGTCCTATGTAACATGACAGATAACACAGTGATATCCCTGAGTACAGATAATGTAGTAGATACCACCTGCAGTCCTATGTAACAGCACAGATAACACTGTGATATCTCTGAGTACAGATAATGTAGTAGTCACCTGCAGTCCTATGTAACACCACAGATAACACAGTGATATCTCTGAGTACAGATAATGTAGTAACTGTCACCTGCAGTCCTATGTAACACCACAGATAACACAGTGATATCTCTGAGTACAGATAATGTAGTAGATGTCACCTGCAGTCCTATGTAACACCACAGATAACAGTGATATCCCTGAGTACAGATAATGTAGTAGATGTCACCTGCAGTCCTATGTAACAGCACAGATAACACAGTGATATCCCTAAGTACAGATAATGTAGTAGCTGTCACCTGCAGTCCTATGTAACACCACAGATAACACAGTGATATCCCTGAGTACAGATAATGTAGTAGATACCACCTGCAGTCCTATGTAACACCACAGATAATGTAATAGCCACCTGCAGTCCTATGTAACATGACAGATAACACAGTGATATCCCTGAGTACAGATAATGTAGTAGATACCACCTGCAGTCCTATGTAACAGCACAGATAACACTGTGATATCTCTGAGTAGAGATAATGTAGTAGTCACCTGCAGTCATATGTAACACCACAGATAACACAGTGATATCTCTGAGTACAGATAATGTAGTAACTGTCACCTGCAGTCCTATGTAACACCACAGATAACACAGTGATATCTCTGAGTACAGATAATGTAGTAGATGTCACCTGCAGTCCTATGTAACACCACAGATAACAGTGATATCTCTGAGTACAGATAATGTAGTAGCTGTCACCTGCAGTCCTATGTAACACCACAGATAACACAGTGATATCCCTGAGTACAGATAATGTAGTAGATACCACCTGCAGTCCTATGTAACACCACAGATAACACAGTGATATCTCTGAGTACAGATAATGTAGTAGCTGTCACCTGCAGTCCTATGTAACAGCACAGATAACACAGTGATATCTCTGAGTACAGATAATGTAGTAGCTGTCACCTGCAGTCCTATGTAACAGCACAGATAACAGTGATATATCTGAGTACAGATAATGTAGATACCACCTGCAGTCCTATGTAACAGCACAGATAACACAGTGATATCTCTGAGTACAGATAATGTAGTAGATACCACCTGCAGTCCTATGTAACAGCACAGATAACACAGTGATATCCCAGAGTACAGATAATGTAGTAGCTGTCACCTGCAGTCCTATGTAACACCACAGATAACACAGTGATGGACATGGTCTCTCAGCTACTGTATTACAGTCTCTGATTAGTTTCTCATTCCTTGCTGCCCCCTGCTGGCAGTATGTGATATGACAGGTTACATGGGACTGCTGTGTATCCTGGCCTGTGGGGGAGGGCCAGCTCTTTGTTGGCAAAGAACAAGCTTACTTAATCTCCTATATAATTTATGGTAATGATGAGAGAGGTGGCGGGGTGGGGTGGGGGTCTCGCTCCCCGTAATCAGGCCGAGCCATTACTATTTAACAGTAATAGAGATAATACACGGTGTGGGGTCATGTGACCTCTATACCGGATGTCATGTGACCAGGACGTATAGCAGCGTCTCTATACCGGATGTCATGTGACCAGGACATATAGCAGCGTCTCTATACTGCATGTCATGTGACTGGGACGTATAGCGGCGTCTCTGTACCGCATGTCATGTGACCAGAACGTATAGCGGCGCTCTCTATACCGCATATCATGTGATCGGGACATATAGCGACACCAGGATATCCCCTCTTCATGTTCCGCCATCTTGTATAAGAATCATCGGACACGCTGTGTATTTCGCCACATTTGAATCTTTTCTTCTTTGTCTTTGTAGATAAAATGTTTCTTTCCCATCGTCCTCCGACCCCGCGGTCACCTCCACCGCTTTAAAGGGCCGGCGCCTCCACTCATTTGTGCGGGTGATCTGTGTGGCGCTGACCGTAAGAATCATTGCGGCTCCCGGTTTCCCAGGACTGGATCCCGCTTTTCCCAGCACATGGGGAGGAGGGGCACAGAGTTATAAGGCAGCTGGGGAGGAGGGGCACAGAGTTATAAGGCAGCCGGGGAGGAGCAGCACAGAGTTATAAGGAAGCCGGGGAGGAGCGGCACCGAGTTATAATGCAGCTGGGGAGGAGGGGCACAGAGTTATAAGGCAGCCGGGGAGGAGCGGCACAGAGTTATAAGGCAGCTGGGGAGGAGGGGCACAGAGTTATAAGGCAGCTGGGGAGGAGGGGCACAGAGTTATAAGGCAGCCGGGGAGGAGCGGCACAGAGTTATAAGGAAGCAGGGGAGGAGCAGTACACAGTTATAAGGCAGCCAGGGAGGAGGGGCACAGAGTTATAAGGCAGCTGGGGAGGAGGGGCACAGAGTTATAAGGCAGCTGGGGAGGAGCGGCACAGAGTTATAATGCAGCTGGGGAGGAGCGGTACAGAGTTATAAGGCAGCCGGGGAGGAGGGGCACAGAGTTATAAGGCAGCTGGGGAGGAGGGGCACAGAGTTATAAGGAAGCCGGGGAGGAGCAGCACAGAGTTATAATGCAGCTGGGGAGGAGGGGTACAGAGTTATAAGGCAGCCGGGGAGGAGCAGTACAGAGTTATAAGGCAGCCGGAGAGGAGGGGGACAGAGTTATAATGCAGTCAGGGAGGAGCGGCACAGATTTATAAGGCAGCCGGGGAGGAGCGGCACAGAGTTATAAGGCAGCCAGGGAGGAGGGGCACAGAGTTATAATGCAGCTGGTGAGGAGCGGCACAGAGTTATAAGGCAGCCGGGGAGGAGGGGCACAGAGTTATAAGGCAGCCAGGGAGGAGCGGCACAGAGTTATAAGGCAGCCGGGGAGGAGCGGCACAGAGTTATAAGGCAGCCGGGGAGGAGGGGCACAGAGTTATAAGGCAGCCGGGGAGGAGGGGCACAGAGTTATAAGGCAGCCGGGGAGGAGCGGCACAGAGTTATAAGGCAGCCGGGGAGGAGGGGCACAGAGTTATAAGGCAGCCAGGGAGGAGCAGTACAGAGTTATAAGGCAGCCGGGGAGGAGCGGTACAGAGCTATAAGGCAGCCGGGGAGGAGGGGCACAGAGTTATAAGGCAGCCGGGGAGGAGGGGCACAGAGTTATAATGCAGTCAGGGAGAAGCGGCACAGAGTTATAAGGCAGCCGGGCAGGAGCTGCACAAAGCTATAAGGCAGAAGGGGAAGAGCGACACAGAGTTATAAAGCAGCCGGGGAGGAGAGGCAGAGAGTTATAAGGAAGCTGGGGAGGAGCGGCACAGAGTTATAAGGAAGCTGGGGAGGAGCGGCACAGAGTTATAAGGAAGCCGGGGAGGAGCAGCACAGAGTTATAAGGCAGCTGGGGAGGAGGGGCACAGAGTTATAAGGAAGCCGAGGAGGAGCGGCACAGAGTTATAAGGAAGCTGGGGAGGAGGGGTACAGAGTTATAAGGCAGCCAGGGAGGAGCGGCACAGAGTTATAAGGAAGCTGGGGAGGAGCGGCACAGAG
Source organism: Dendropsophus ebraccatus (assembly GCF_027789765.1). Lineage (NCBI taxonomy): Eukaryota > Metazoa > Chordata > Amphibia > Anura > Hylidae > Dendropsophus > Dendropsophus ebraccatus. The sequence continues at coordinate 3,972,389 of NC_091457.1, read as the reverse complement.
TTATAAGGGAGCCGGGGAGGAGCGGTACAGAGTTATAAGGCAGCTGGGGAGGAGCGGCACAGATTTATAAGGCAGCCGGGGAGGAGGGGCACAGAGTTATAAGGGAGCCGGGGAGGAGCGGCACAGAGTTATAAGGGAGCCGGGGAGGAGCGGTACAGAGTTATAAGGCAGCTGGGGAGGAGGGGCACAGAGGCGGAGAGGGGAGGATTGCAGCGATAATAAAGAGCTTCACTTCCTTCTTACTGTAAATTTGCTCATCTGTTAAAATAATTTGACAAACATCAAATAGAAGAAACAAATTAGAAAATGAAATAAAATTATAAAAAGTAACAAAAGTTCAAATTAAAGGAAAATTTTTTTTTTTTTTACTGATACTCAAATATAAAAAGTGATCAAACAACAAAAAGAAGGCAAATCAAAATATAAAAAAATTACAAATAAATTCAGAGGAAGTGAGTGGATCTGAGTTTCCGCTGTACTATCATGGTGGGAGTTTTATCAGTATGGAATTAGGACGTCCCCCCCATGGGGAATCCAGGACCAGGAACGTCCATGTTGCCAGCTGGTGTCTTACCGTGATGTGGCAGTAATACATAATGGGGGGGTGTTATTATATTAGGGTTCTGTATACTGTGATGTGGCGGTAATAAATAATATGGGGGGGGATTATTATATCCTAGTTCTGTATACTATGATGTGGTGATAATAAATAATATGGGGGGGGGGAGGGATTATTATATCAGGGTTCTGTATACTATGATGTGGCGGTAATAAATAATACCAGGGGGGGAGGGATTACTATATCAGGGTTCTGTATACTGTGATGTGGCGGTAATAAATAATACCAGGGGGGGATTAATATATCCTTGTTCTGTATACTGTGATGTGGCGGTAATAAATAATATGGGGGGGGGGATTATTATATCAGGGTTCTGTATACTGTGATGTGGCGGTAATAAATAATACCAGGGGAGGATTAATATATCCTTGTTCTGTATACTGTGATGTGGCGGTAATAAACATAAGGGGACGTAAGGGAAGCAGCTCTGACAGCGCTGCCTGTAATGTAATAAGACTATACATTATAGCAAACCACATCAGGATAGGACAGAGATATAGGCTGTAAATATCTGTGGTCACATCTTATAACAGTACAGGAGCGTTAAATAGTTATATACATCTTATTACAGTACAGCAGTGATATAAGAGCCATAGTTATACTGAGGTTTCATGCTCTTCTGATGACAGGGAGTAATAGTGTGGTGTCCCACCACAGGTGTTTTTGCTTAGAACACCCCTCGCAAAAGCCTGGTGTCTCAAAAGCTAAGTGGTGATGAATTGTATAAGTTTTGCCACTAGATGTCAGTATTATGTATATTAATGTATATATGTTGCACAGCTGTAGTCATGTAGTCAAGGGTTATTGTATTGTATGATTCTGTGCACCAATGAGAGTTACTCTTTTCTTCTGCCAATCTCTATCCTCCTTTCTTCTCCACCACTCATAGGAGCTGTTACACACACCCTGTAGGAAGTTGTCACATGGGAAGAGGAAGTGTAGACTTACTGTTTCTCAGTGGAGCAAGACACACAGATCAGGTGTTCCTGCTGAGTTAGCCAGGTTCCCTGTCTGGGATAAACCAGCTGTAGTGTACAGACGCTTATGGAGAACACAGAGACATTCTATAAAGCAACACATCCTCAAGATGCAGTGCTAAACACCAACAGAGAGGACAAGTCAGAGATCACCCCAACCCACCGGGAACATCTCTAAAAGTGCAGGACAGTATCCTATATGCAGAGGAATTGATCCCGATAGAGCAAAGCAGCTAAGAGCCTACGTACTCTATCTTGCAATGCAGGTGATTCCGGGACAACCTCGGACACTTTGCTCAACTCAGGTAACTAGGACTGGGGCTTGTGTCACCCTGATAGGACAGGTAACTCGACACTGCAGGGTAAAAGGTGGTATAGCGACAATGGTCGAAACACAGGCACAAGTATTCTTCTTCTTTCAAGTATTCTTCTTCTTCTTCTACTACTCTACTTTACCTCAACAACTCTCAGTACAGATCCAGTGAAAGCCAAGTCTGTACCAGTCGCGTGTTATATGAGTCACTTTTATCACAGAAGATTCATCAGTAAAGAACGAGTTTATTTATTCTACTGGGACTCAGTGATAATTGCTCCAGCACCTACACAGCGGCTACACCGTCCTTGGGTCATCTCCCCTTTCTGTGGGTGACGGTACCGACAGTCCGTGTGGGTCATATCTCCACTCCGGACCACCATGATAAGAGTCCGAGGGACCCATCACTTTCAGTGACCGGTCGAGTACACCGCACAATAGAGAGATGAATGATCGGGTATTGATAGATCTCATGCTGGTGACATCACTAATCAGTATTGGCGCGGCGGCTGATGGTGACGGATGGAAGAGTTATCCCAGTAATGAGGGAAATGTCAGATCACTGAGCTATTATATATCCCTGCGGTGACACTATGGGGGCAATGTATGGTGTGTGTGGTTAGGATGCGGCTCTTTCTGCCCCCACCCCCTGCCCTCATCTCTTCCCACCCCCTGCCCTCATCTGCCCCCACCCCCTGCCCTCATCTGCCCCCACCTCCTGCCCTCGTCCCCCCCCACCTCCTGCCCTCGTCCCCCCCACCTCCTGCCTTCATCCCCCCACCTCCTGCCCTCGCCCCCACCTCCTGCCCTCGTCCCCCCCTACCTCCTGCCCTCATCCCCCCACCTCCTGCCCTCGCCCCCCCCACCTCCTGCCCTCGTACCCCACCACCTCCTGCCCTCGTCTCCCACCACCCCCTGCCCTCATCTCTTCCCACCTCCTGCCCTCATCTGCCCCCACCTCCTGCCCTTGTCCCCCCCACCTCCTGCCCTCGCCCCCCCCGCCCTCGTCCCCCCCACCTCCTGCCTTCATCCCCCCACCTCCTGCCCTCGCCCCCACCTCCTGCCCTCGCCCCCCACCTCCTGCCCTCATCTGCCCCCACCTCCTGCCCTCGTACCCCACCACCTCCTGCCCTCGTCTCCCACCACCTCCTGCCCTCGTCCCCCCCACTTCCTGCCCTCTTCCCCCCCACCTCCTGTCCTCTTCCCCCCCACCTCCTGCCCTCGTCCCCCCCACCTCCTGCCCTCGTCCCCCCCACCTCCTGTCCTCTTCCCCCCCACCTCCTGCCCTCGTCCCCCACCACCTCCTGCCCTCGTACCCCACCACCTCCTGCCCTCGTCTCCCACCACCTCCTGCCCTCGTCCCCCCCACTTCCTGCCCTCTTCCCCCCCACCTCCTGTCCTCTTCCCCCCACTTCCTGCCCTCTTCCCCCCCACCTCCTGCCCTCGCCCCCACTTCCTGCACTCGCCTCCCCCACCTCTTGCCCTTGTCCCCCCGCCTCCTGTCCTTGTCCCCCACCTCTTGCCCTCGCTTCTCCCATCTCTTCCCCCTCCTTCCCTTGTTCCCCCCCCCCCCCCCCCCCCCCGGTCATGGTGTATGTTGCCCCGGCAGCTCTGATGGGGGGTGCTGTATACACCAGCTGACAGGCGTCTATGGAGACATAAAGCGGATGACATCAGGATTGTGGCCCCGTCTAATGGATAATAATCTGCAGTGGATTCTGGCGGTCACCTCCCCGGCAGGAAGCGAGCGCGGCGCCACCCGGGGGCCCGGCAGATTAGGAATTAATTGCTCTCATTAACATTTTGTGATTCTAATGACTTGTAATCAATATCTCATGCAAATAGCATTATTGATGGGCCGAGCAAAGGTCCCGGCTCTGTTTGCGCAGAGACGACTCCTGGATTTCCTTTGCTGGAATTCAAATCAGGGCATTAATGCCGGTCAAACGCCACGGCCGCCACCACGGCCGCCACCACCGCCGTCACAAGACAATTAATTCCCTTTTCGGATCTCATTTATTCCAAGGTGCGTGACAAGGTGAGCGGCTGCGGACGGCGCCCAGACACCATTGTGATAACTGAACACACCGAGCGCTTGAAAGTTCAGTCGCCAAAACCCGGAGGCGGCGGCAGCGGCGAATACTAATGGCTGTCGTGCCAGCTGCTACAGCGCCGAAACCGCGAAATCGCCGACTGCCGCAACGTCAGGAAGAGCAAATGGGAAGAGGAGTGAACTGCATTGTTATAGGGGTAGTCCAGAATGAAAGAAACATGGCAGCTTTCTTCTAAAACAGCGCCACACCTCTGCACAGGTGGTAATGCAGCTCAGCTCCATTTATGTGCGTTGGCATGAGCTGCAATACCACACGCATCCTGGAGACAGGGGTGGTGCTGTTTTGAGAGAGAGACAGAGGGAGACTGCTGTTGCTGGTTTAGTTTCACCTTCCAGTGCTGGATTTACAACTTACACTGCTCAGTACTGCTCTATTATGTCTTCCGTGTTCCCATAGAAGTCCAATGAGAAGGACAGGGAGCAGGAGGAGGGAGCAGCAGACACAGAAGCTGCTGGAAGCCCTAGTAAGTGATATATCTCCCCCTTCTACTGCTGGATTCACAGCTTACTACTGAGTACTGATCTGTAATGTCCACCTATAGACATCTACAAAGAAGAGTGGGAGGAGGAGGCAGCTGCAGCATCACACAGAGCAAGTCAGAGATAGACACAGAAGCAGCTGGAAGCCCTAATAAGTGTTTTATCCCCCCCCCCACACACACACACTGCTGGAGTACTGCTCTATATGCCCTCCATAGAAGTCTATGGAATAGAGAGGGGGAGGGGGGAGGAGAAGGGAGCTGCCATGTGAGACACAGAAGCTGCTGGATTGTTATTGCAGTGTTATTTTCCTCCCTGCTGGATTCACAGCTTACTACTGAGTACTGCTCTATAATGTCATCCATAGAAGTCTATAAAGAAGAGAGCTGCAGCGTGAGACAGAGAAAGACACAGAAGCTGATGGGAGTCCTACTGTTACATCACACACCTGCCCAGTGCTGGATTCACAGCTTAATACTGAGTCCTGCTCTATAATGTACTCCATCCTGCCCACAAAAGTCTGTGGAAAAGAGAGGAGAGTAAGACAAAGGCCGAGATAGATGAGGGAAGTTTTATATTATCCCCACTGCCAGATTCACTGCTCTATAATGTCCTCCTTATATAGTGTCCCAGAACCCTGCTCAGTACTGCTCCATAATGTCCTCCTTATACAATGTCCCAGAACCCTGCTCAGTACTGCTCTATAATGTCCTCCTTATATAGTGTCCCAGAACCCTGCTAAGTTTTGCTCTTTAACGTCTTCCTTATATAGTTCCCAGAACCCTGCTCAGAACTGCTCTCTAATGTCCTTATATAGTGCCCCGAACCCTGCTCAGTACTGCTCCATAATGTCCTCCTTGTATAGTGTCCCAGAACCCTGCTCAGTACTGCTCTATAATGTCCTTATATAGTGCCCAGAACCCTGCTCAGTACTGCTCTATGATGTCCTTATATAGTGCCCAAAACCCTGCTCAGTACTGCTCTATAATGTTCTTATATAGTGCCAAGAACCCTGCTCAGTACTGCTCTATAATTTCCTCCTTATATAGTGCCCAGAACCCTGCTCAGCACTGCTCCATAATGTCCTCCTTATACAATGTCCCATAACCCTGCTCAGTACTGCTCTATAATGTCCTTATATAGTGCCCACAACCCTGCTCAGTACTGCTCCATAATGTCCTCTTTATATAGTGTCCCAGAACCCTTCTTAGTACTGCTCTATAATCTCCTTATATAGTGCCCAGAACCCTGCTCAATACTGCTCTATAATGTCCTTATATAGTGCCCAAAACCCTGCTCAGTACTGCTCCATAATGTCCTCCTTGTATAGTGTCCCAGAACCCTGCTCAGTACTGCTCTATTATGTCCTTATATAGTGCCCAGAACCCTGCTCAGTACTGGTCTATAATGTCCTTATATAGTGCCCAGAACTCTGCTTAGTACTGCTCTATAATGTCCTCTTTATTTAGTGTCCCAGAACCTTACTTTGTGTGCTGCTGATTGAATCTTCATGTTGTAAAGTTTATTCTGAGTCTAAAGGTCATTGTGTATGATGTAAAGTGGTTAAAAACTGCCTTTGTGTGTTTCTATTCAGTGACAGACAGCACATGCTGGAGGAATGTCAGGGGTTAACTGGAGTTCGATATTTCTGCATTAATTGTCTGCCCCCTGGCTTGTTGGTGCCGTCTGTCTGGGATCCTCCCCGCTCTCTGCCTATCAGGGCCTTGCTTCTCCTCTCCTCCTTCCCCTGAGCCAATGGGTTTGCTAGCTACCTCAAGATGGCTCCACCAATGGGACACACTACCTGAAGTATACAAGGCCGGGGGGAGCGGGGATCTGTCCTAAGATTACATTAGAGAATCTTCTTTCAGGGGTCCGGACGCTGGTCAGAGCCCACCTACTCCTATGCTGCTGTATGTTCCTGTTTCTGGAGTTTCTGTAGCATGCCTCACAAACACCAGAGGTACGACTACTTCAGAGGGATCTTGCCTGTCCACGCTGAGAGGGTCATGCCTCACAAACACCAGAGGTGCGACTACTTCAGAGGGATCCTGGGATCCTTCATGTCCATGCTGAGAGGGTCATGCCTCACAAACACCAGAGGTGCGACTACTTCAGAGGGATCCTGGGATCCTTCATGTCCATGCTGAGAGGGTCATGCCTTACAAACACCAGAGGTGCGACTACTTCAGAGGGATCTTGCCTGTCCACGCTGAGAGGGTCATGCCTTACAAATACCAGAGATGCTACTACTTCAGAGGGATCCTGGGATCCTTCATGTCCAAGCTGAGAGGGTCATGCCTTACAAATACCAGAGGGATCCTGCATGTCCACGCTGAAAGGGTCATACCTTATAAACACCAGAGGTGCGACTACTCCAGAGGGATCCTGCATGTCCACGCTGACAGGGTCATACTTTATAAACACCAGAGGCGCGACTACTCCAGAGGGATCCTGCATGTCCACGCTGACAGGGTCATACCTTATAAACACCAGAGGTGCGACAACTCCAGAGGGATCCTGCATGTCCACGCTGACAGGGTCATACCTTATAAAAACCAGAGGTGCGACTACTCCAGAGGGATCCTGCATGTCCACGCTGACAGGGTCATACCTTATAAACACCAGAGGTACGACTACTGCAGAGGGATCCTGGGATCCTTCATGTCCATGCTGAGAGGGTCATGCCTCACAAACACCAGAGGTGCGACTACTTCAGAGGGATCCTGGGATCCTTCATGTCCATGCTGAGAGGGTCATGCCTCACAAACACCAGAGGTGCGACTACTTCAGAGGGATCCTGGGATCCTTCATGTCCATGCTGAGAGGGTCATGCCTCACAAACACCAGAGGTGCGACTACTTCAGAGGGATCCTGGGATCCTTCATGTCCATGCTGAGAGGGTCATGCCTTACAAACACCAGAGGTGCGACTACTTCAGAGAGATCTTGCCTGTCCACGCTGAGAGGGTCATGCCTTACAAACACCAGAGGTGCAACTACTTCAGAGGGATCTTGCCTGTCCACGCTGAGAGGGTCATGCCTTACAAATACCAGAGATGCTACTACTTCAGAAGGATCCTGGGATCCTTCATGTCCAAGCTGAGAGGGTCATGCCTTACAAACACCAGAGGTGTGACTACTCCAGAGGGATCCTGCATGTCCACGCTGACAGGGTCATACCTTATAAACACCAGAGGTGCGACTACTCCAGAGGGATCCTGCATGTCCACGCTGACAGGGTCATACCTTATAAACACCAGAGGTGCGACTACTTCAGAGGGATCCTGCATGTCCACGCTGACAGGGTCATACCTTATAAACACCAGAGGTGCGACTACTTCAGAGGGATCCTGCATGTCCACGCTGACAGGGTCATACCTTATAAACACCAGAGGTGCGACTACTCCAGAGGGATCCTGCATGTCCACGCTGAAAGGGTCATGCCTTACAAACACCAGAGGTGCGACTACTCAAGAGGGATCCTGCATGCCCACGCTGGGTGGGTCATGCCTTACAAACACCAGAGGTGCGACTTCTGCAGAGGACTCCTGCCGGTCCACCCTGAGAGGGTCATGCTTTACAAATACCAGGGGTGCGACTTCTGCAGAGGACTCCTGCCGGTCCACCCTGAGAGGGTCATGCTTTACAAATACCAGGGGTGCGACTTCTGCCGGTCCACCCTGAGAGGGTCAAGTCCTGTGCAGCGGTACGTTAATTCTCCAGGGGTTGGAGAAGTAGTCACAATGGTTGGGCGCCCCTGTTCCTGCCCAATCCTGTTATCTGGCCATGGTCAGCTCCTACCAGCTGTCACAGTGGTGCCAGGTACTCCAGCAACAAATGACAGCATGGTCGGATTCTCAGGGAGTACCGGTGATCTCTCTCTACTTCACTACTGCAAATGAGACAACCGATGGTGCTGTTCCTCGTGTACACGCAGGACGGCTCAGCCGAAAAAGGAGCTATAATGTGACCTGCACCAACTGTAGCATGTCTTCTACTCTAGTGTCATCTACTGACCCCCGTCACAGTGTCATCTACTGATCCCCATAACACAGTGTCATCTACTGATCCCCCATAACACAGTGTCATCTACTGATCCCCCATAACACAGTGTCATCTACTGATCCCCATAATAGTATCATCTACTGATCCCCCATAACACAGTGTCATCTACTGATCCCTGTCACACAGTGTCATCTACTGATCCCCATAATAGTATCATCTACTGATCCCCCATAACACAGTGTCATCTACTGACCCCCGTCACACAGTGTCATCTACTGATCCCCATAACACAGTGTCATCTACTGATCCCCCATAACACAGTGTCATCTACTGATCCCCCATAACACAGTGTCATCTACTGATCCCCCATAACACAGTGTCATCTACTGATCCCCATAATAGTATCATCTACTGATCCCAATAACACAGTGTCATCTACTGATCCCCCTAACATAGTCATCTACTGATCCCCGTCACACAGTGTCATCTACTGATCCCCCATAACACAGTGTCATCTACTGATCCCCCATAACACAGTGTCATCTACTGATCCCCATAATAGTATCATCTACTGATCCCAATAACACAGTGTCATCTACTGATCCCCCTAACATAGTCATCTGATCCCCATCACACAGTGTCATCTACTGATCCCCATAACACAGTGTCATCTACTGATCCCCCATAACACAGTGTCATCTACTGATCCCCATAACACAGTGTCATCTACTGATCCCCGTCACACAGTGTCATCTACTGATCCCCATAATAGTATCATCTACTGATCCCCCGTCACACAGTGTCATCTACTGATCCCCATAACACAGTGTCATCTACTGATCCCCCATAACACAGTGTCATCTACTGATCCCCCATAACACAGTGTCATCTACTGATCCCCCATAACACAGTGTCATCTACTGATCCCCATAATAGTATCATCTACTGATCCCAATAACACAGTGTCATCTACTGATCCCCCTAACATAGTCATCTACTGATCCCCGTCACACAGTGTCATCTACTGATCCCCCATAACACAGTGTCATCTACTGATCCCCCATAACACAGTGTCATCTACTGATCCCCATAATAGTATCATCTACTGATCCCAATAACACAGTGTCATCTACTGATCCCCCTAACATAGTCATCTGATCCCCATCACACAGTGTCATCTACTGATCCCCATAACACAGTGTCATCTACTGATCCCCCATAACACAGTGTCATCTACTGATCCCCCATAACACAGTGTCATCTACTGATCCCCCATAACACAGTGTCATCTACTGATCCCCATAATAGTATCATCTACTGATCCCAATAACACAGTGTCATCTACTGATCCCCCATAACACAGTGTCATCTACTGATCCCCCATAACACAGTGTCATCTACTGATCCCCATAATAGTATCATCTACTGATCCCAATAACACAGTGTCATCTACTGATCCCCCTAACATAGTCATCTACTGATCCCCGTCACACAGTGTCATCTACTGATCCCCCATAACACAGTGTCATCTACTGATCCCCCATAACACAGTGTCATCTACTGATCCCCATAATAGTATCATCTACTGATCCCAATAACACAGTGTCATCTACTGATCCCCCTAACATAGTCATCTGATCCCCATCACACAGTGTCATCTACTGATCCCCATAACACAGTGTCATCTACTGATCCCCCATAACACAGTGTCATCTACTGATCCCCATAACACAGTGTCATCTACTGATCCCCGTCACACAGTGTCATCTACTGATCCCCATAATAGTATCATCTACTGATCCCAATAACACAGTGTCATCTACTGATCCCCCTTACATAGTCATCTGATCCCCATCACACAGTGTCATCTACTGATCCCCCATAACACAGTGTCATCTACTGATCCCCCATAACACAGTGTCATCTACTGCTCCCCATCACATTGTCATCTACTGATCCCCATAACACAGTGTCATCTACTGATCCCCGTCACACAGTGTCATCTACTGATCCCCCATAACACAGTGTCATCTACTGATCCCCCATAGCACAGTGTCATCTACTGATCCCCCATAACACAGTGTCATCTACTGCTCCCCATCACATTGTCATCTACTGATCCCCATAACAGTGTCATCTACTGATCCCATCACATTGTCATCTACTGATCCCCATAACACAGTGTCACCTACTGATCCCCATAATAGTGTCATCTACTGATCCCCATCACACAGTGTCATCTACTGATCCCCATAATAGTGTCATCTACTGATCCCCATAACATTGTCATCTACTGATCCCAATAACACAGTGTCATCTACTGATCCCCCATAACATTGTCATCTACTGATCCCCGTCACACAGTGTCATCTACTGATCCCCAGAACATTGTCATCTACTGATCCCCCATAAGTGTCATCTACTGATCCCCATAACAGTGTCATCTACTGATCCCCATAATAGTGTCATCTACTGATCCCCCATAAGTGTCATCTACTGATCCCCATAACAGTGTCATCTACTGATCCCCATAATAGTGTCATCTACTGATCCCCATAATAGTGTCATCTACTGATCCCCATAACATTGTCATCTACTGATCCCCATAACATTGTCATCTACTGATCCCCCATAAGTGTCATCTACACCCCCTCCCCCCCCATAGTGACAGACGTGGGGGCTCCATTGTTCAATTGCTGCAGGTCAGAGTTTATGTGGTTTTGATACATTGTTGCGAGGTCATGTGACCTTCCTCTCATACTTGTACAGCTGTTGTGTGATGGTATCGGGGCGGCCGTGTTTCCAGCACACTCCTCTCAGCTGCGCAGCGCGGTGTCAGACCTTGTCCAATATCTCAGGCAGCGGAAGATAATTAATCCCTTTAAGATTTCATCACAGGTTCACAGAAGATTTTGGGATTTTAATGAAGAAGCGTTTTCCTGGGTCAGCGCAGAAGTTCATCCCGGGAAGACGGATCCAACACTCCTGCGGCCAATTAATTCTCATCCTGGCGCTCGGCCAAAACAACCCCCGTAGTTCACGGCTAATGTCTGCTCCCACCACCTGGAGAGCTGCCGGTTATAGGGGGAAGCGTCCACCGCGATGAAACGGCTTCACCGACAGGGGAGCGGACGAGGCTCATCTCTGGGGTCCAGAATGGTCCCGGTGGGTTCTGCTCTATGATGGGGGAGCCGCGGGTTTATAGGACGTGCAACCTTCTGCAGAAGTTCTAGGCCACCGGCTAATCGGACAGCGAGACCTGAGCGGACCCAGCGTAATTACCAAAGCAATTCTATCCGAATGAGATTCCACTTACCGCAAATTAAAAGGCGAAAAATTAAAATGGGAACAATAGAAAACGCGAAACAATTCAGCACTTAATTAAACCTGCCGGTAATCTGCTCTGCGCACTCCGGAGGTAGCCGATCCCAGATGGATTATAGGAGGGTGGATTATCACACGTTCACAGTTTATGACATCAAATATTATACACAAATTACTCTACCTGCTCCAGACTCCGCAACATAGCAAAAGAAGCATTATAATACTGCCCCCATATATACAGGAATATAACTACTATAATACTGCTCCTATATACAGGAATATAACTACTATAATACTGCCCCCATATATACAGGAATATAACTACTATAATACTGCTCCTATATACAGGAATATAACTACTATAATACTGCCCCCATATATACAGGAATATAACTACTATAATACTGCTCCTATATACAGGAATATAACTACTATAATACTGCTCCTATATACAGGAATATACTACTATAATACTGCTCCTATATACAGGGATATAACTACTATAATACTGCTCCTATATACAGGAATATAACTACTATAATACTGCTTCTTATACACAGCGATATAACTACTATAATACTGCCCCCATATATACAGGAATATAACTACTATAATACTGCTCCTATATACAGGAATATAACTACTATAATACTGCTCCTATATACAGGAATATACTACTATAATACTGCTCCTATATACAGGGATATAACTACTATAATACTGCTCCTATATACAGGAATATAACTACTATAATACTGCTTCCTATACACAGCGATATAACTACTATAATACTGCCCCCATATATACAGGAATATAACTACTATAATACTGCTCCTATATACAGGAATATAACTACTATAATACTGCCCCCATATATACAGGAATATAACTACTATAATACTGCTCCTATATACAGGAATATAACTACTATAATACTGTCCCCTATATACAGGAATATACTACTATAATACTGCTCCTATATACAAGGATATAACTACTATAATACTGCTCCTATATACAGGAATATAACTACTATAATACTGCTCCCTATATACAGGGATATACTACTATAATACTGCTCCTATATACAGGGATATACTACTATAATACTGCTCCTATATACAGGAATATACTACTATAATACTGCTCCTATATACAGGAATATACTACTATAATACTGCTCCCTATATACAGGGATATACTACTATAATACTGCTCCTATATACAGGGATATAACTACTATAATACTGCTCCCTATATACAGGGATATACTACTATAATACTGCTCCTATATACAGAAATATAACTACTATAATACTGCTACTATATACAGGAATATAACTACTATAATACTGCTCCTATATACAGGGATATAACTACTATAATACTGCCCCTATATACAGGAATATACTACTATAATACTGCTCCTATATACAGGAATATAACTACTATAATACTGCTACTATATACAGGAATATACTACTATAATACTGCTCCTATATACAGGAATATAACTACTATAATACTGCTCCTATATACAGGAATATAACTACTGTAATACTGCTCCTATATACAGGGATATACTACTATAATACTGCTCCTATATACAGAAATATAACTACTATAATACTGCTACTATATACAGGAATATAACTACTATAATACTGCTCCTATATACAGAAATATAACTACTATAATACTGCTACTATATACAGGAATATAACTACTATAATACGAACTGGAGAGAATGGAACGGCTGCACATCCCATCTATGGCTGATACTAATGCCGCTAGGCCTATATTAAAAATCAACACCAGAGTGTCTGTATATGAATTGATCAAGCCATATTGCCCCGTGTACCACTGCGCAGGTCCTCTGGTCCACACGGGTCCCTACGCTAACTCCACACCGTGTCGGTCAGCGTCCCATGGCCCCCGTTCCCTGGCTGTGCACGCCTGCGGGGTTGGTGGCCACTGACTGGCACGGTGTGGACTTAGTGTAGGGACCCATGTGTATCAGATACCGGCACGAGGTACATGGGGCAGTATGGCGTGATCAATTCATACACAAAATTCTGATGTGTTTTTTATTTAGCCGAGAGGTACTAGTATCAGCCATAGGTGTGAGGTGCGGCACTCTGTTTCTTCCCTGAACCATAACTATTATAATACTGCTCCTATATTCAGGAATATACTACTATAATACTGCTCCTATATACAGGGATATACTACTATAATACTGCTCCTATATACAGGGATATACTACTATAATACTGCTCCTATATACAGAGATATACTACTATAATACTGCTCCTATATACAGGAATATAACTACTATAATACTGCCCCTATATACAGGAATATACTACTATAATACTGCTCCTATATACAGGGATATAACTACTATAATACTGCCCCCTATATACAGAAATATAACTACTATAATACTGCCCCCTATATACAGGGATATAACTACTATAATACTGCTCCTATATACAGGGATATAACTACTATAATACTGCTCCTATATACAGGAATATAACTACTATAATACTGCCCCCTATATACAGGAATATAACTACTATAATACTGCTCCTATATACAGGAATATAACTACTATAATACTGCCCCCATATATACAGGAATATAACTACTATAATACTGCTCCTATATACAGGAATATACTACTATAATACTGCTCCTATATACAGGGATATACTACTATAATACTGCTCCTATATACAGGAATATAACTACTATAATACTGCTCCTATATACAGGGATATAACTACTATAATACTGCCCCCTATATACAGAAATATAACTACTATAATACTGCCCCCTATATACAGGGATATAACTACTATAATACTGCTCCTATATACAGGGATATAACTACTATAATACTGCCCCCTATATACAGGAATATAACTACTATAATACTGCTCCTATATACAGGGATATAACTACTATAATACTGCCCCCTATATACAGGAATATAACTACTATAATACTGCCCCCTATATACAGGAATATACTACTATAATACTGCTCCTATATACAGGGATATAACTACTATAATACTGCTCCTATATACAGGGATATAACTACTATAATACTGCTCCCTATATACAGGAATATAACTACTATAATACTGCTCCTATATACAGGAATATAACTACTATAATACTGCTCCCTATATACAGGAATATACTACTATATTACTGCTCCTATATACAGGAATATAACTACTATAATACTGCTCCTATATACAGGAATATAACTACTATAATACTGCTCCTATATACAGGTATATAACTACTATAATACTGCTCCTATATACAGGAATATACTACTATAATACTGCTCCTATATACAGGAATATAACTACTATAATACTGCCCCCTATATACAGGAATATACTACTATAATACTGCTCCTATATACAGGGATATACTACTATAATACTGCTCCTATATACAGGTATATAACTACTATAATACTGCCCCCTATAGATGAGGTTGGGGTCTATGTGCTGTGTATGGGTCGGCTCTCCCTCCTCTGGGATCTCATTGCCCGCTATGGCGGTATAGTAATTGCCCCCTCTCTCCTTGCAGACATGTAGAATATTTGATTTGAGGCTTTTATAAGTGAAAGTTCTGTTGTTTTTTCCCTTTTTCCTCACAAAGAGCCGGCGATCAATACTGGTGGTGAGCGGTGGAGCTGCGGCCGGAGCACGTTCCCTCTTACATCTTCCCGCTAGCAGCCATGTTACTGCGAGGAACAAGCAACTTAATGGGAACTCATTTCCCCAGTGACGGCCATTTGTGCCTCGGAATTGAGGCAGGAAGTTTGGTGTCCGGGGGAGACGTGCTCCTCACTGGGGACATGCTGCTGTATCAGGGAAACTAATTCACTAAAAATGGCCGACTGACAAGATTATTCCTCCGGCCAGAAGCTCAGGGGGGTCAGAGGTGAAGAAGTTACAGAAATCCAGAACCGAGGAATTCAGCAACTCTCATACTGTATATATATATATACAGTGCACAGTACCACTTCTCCTGTCCTGTATGCTGGGTGTAATCCTCAGTATATATATATACAGTGCACAGTACCACTTCTCCTGTCCTGTATGCTGGGTGTAATCCTCAGTATATATATATACAGTGCACAGTACCACTTCTCCTGTCCTGTATGCTGGGTGTAATCCTCAGTATATATATATATATACATACACAGTGCACAGTACCACTTCTCCTGTCCTGTATGCTGGGTGTAATCCTCAGTATATATATATATATATATATATATATATATATATATATATATATATACAGTGCACAGTACCACTTCTCCTGTCCTGTATGCTGGGTGTAATCCTCAGTATATATATATACAGTGCACAGTACCACTTCTCCTGTCCTGTATGCTGGGTGTAATCCTCAGTATATATATATATATATATATATATATATATATATATATATATATATATATATATATATACAGTGCACAGTACCACTTCTCCTGTCCTGTATGCTGGGTGTAATCCTCAGTATATATATATATATATATATATATATATATATATATATATATATATATATATATATATATATACAGTGCACAGTACCACTTCTCCTGTCCTGTATGCTGGATGTAATCCTCAGTATGTATGGACAGTGCACAGTACCACTTCTCCTGTCCTGTATGCTGGGTGTAATCCTCAGTATATATACAGTGCACAGTACCACTTCTCCTGTCCTGTATGCTGGGTGTAATCCTCAGTATATATATATACAGTCCACAGTACCACTTCTCCTGTCCTGTATACTGGGTGTAATCCTCAGTATATATATATATATATATATATATATATATATATATACAGTGCACGGTACCACTTCTCCTGTCCTGTATGCTGGGTGTAATCCTCAGTATATATACAGTGCAACAGTACCACTTCTCCTGTCCTGTGTGCTGGGTGTAATCCTCAGTATATATATATATATATATATATATATATATATATATATACAGTGCACAGTACCACTTCTCCTGTCCTGTGTGCTGGGTGTAATCCTCAGTATATATATATATATATAGTGCACAGTACCACTTCTCCTGTCCTGTATGCTGGGTGTAATCCTCAGTATGTATGGACAGTGCACAGTACCACTTCTCCTGTCCTGTATGCTGGGTGTAATCCTCAGTATATATACAGTGCACAGTACCACTTCTCCTGTCCTGTGTGCTGGGTGTAATCCTCAGTATATATATATACAGTGCACAGTACCACTTCTCCTGTCCTGTATACTGGGTGTAATCCTCAGTATATATACAGTGCACAGTACCACTTCTCCTGTCCTGTGTGCTGGGTGTAATCCTCAGTATATATATATACAGTGCACAGTACCACTTCTCCTGTCCTGTGTGCTGGGTGTAATCCTCAGTATATATATATATATACAGTGCACAGTACCACTTCTCCTGTCCTGTATGCTGGGTGTAATCCTCAGTATATATATACACACAGTGCACAGTACCACTTCTCCTGTCCTGTATGCTGGGTGTAATCCTCAGTATATATATATATATATTATATATATATATATATATATATATATATATATATATATACAGTGCACAGTACCACTTCTCCTGTGCTGTATATATGCACAGTGCACAGTACCACTTCTCCTGCGCTGTATATACGGACAGTGCACAGTACCACTTCTCCTGTGCTGTATATACGGACAGTGCACAGTACCACTTCTCCTGCGCTGTATATACGGACAGTGCACAGTACCACTTCTCCTGTGCTGTATATACGGACAGTGCACAGTACCACTTCTCCTGTGCTGTATATACGGACAGTGCACAGTACCACTTCTCCTGCGCTGTATATACGGACAGTGCACAGTACCACTTCTCCTGTGCTGTATATACGGACAGTGCACAGTACCACTTCTCCTGTGCTGTATATACGGACAGTGCACAGTACCACTTCTCCTGCGCTGTATATACGGACAGTGCACAGTACCACTTCTCCTGCGCTGTATATACGGACAGTGCACAGTACCACTTCTCCTGCGCTGTATATACGGACAGTGCACAGTACCACTTCTCCGGACACACATCGCTGCCTCTGACCTTATCCCGTCTTTGGGAGGATCTGGAAATCGATTGATTCAATTAGACGGAGATGACAAATGAAAGGAGCGGAGGAGACGGAAAGGTCAGAGGTCGGTTCGGCTGCGTCCCACCTCGTGATGATTCCGGCGCTGCTGCTATTATTGGATTAAAATTTATAACAAAGTAACAAGTTGGCGCAATGTCCATAGAGCCCCCCGCCCTGGAGGTCCGGACACTGCGGTGACACCCCCTCCCCCCCCCCCCGCCCTGGAGGACCGGACAATGCGGTGACACCCCCTCCCCCCCGCCCTGGAGGTCCAGACACTGCGGTGACACCCCCTCCCCCCCCGCCCTGGAGGTCCAGACACTGCGGTGACACCCCCTCCCCCCCCGCCCTGGAGGTCCAGACACTGCGGTGACACCCCCTCCCCCCCCGCCCTGGAGGTCCAGACACTGCAGTGACACCCCCTCCCCCCCCCCCCGCCCCTGGAGGTCCAGACACTGCAGTGACACCCCCGCCCTGGAGGTCCGGACACTGCGGTGACACCCCCTCCCCCCCCCCCCCCCCGCCCTGGAGGACCGGACAATGCGGTGACACCCCCTCCCCCCCGCCCTGGAGGTCCAGACACTGCGGTGACACCCCCTCCCCCCCGCCCTGGAGGTCCAGACACTGCGGTGACACCCCCTCCCCCCTGCCCTGGAGGTCCAGACACTGCAGTGACACCCCCTCCCCCCCCCCCCCCGCCCTGGAGGTCCAGACACTGCAGTGACACCCCCGCCCTGGAGGTCCAGACACTGCGGTGACACCCCCCCCCCCCCCCCCCCCCCCCCCCGCCCTGGAGGTCCAGACACTGCAGTGACACCCCCTCCCCCCCCCCCCCCCCCGCCCTGGAGGTCCAGACACTGCTGTGACACCCCCTCCCCCCCCCCCCGCCCTGGAGGTCCAGACACTGCGGTGACACCCCCTCCCCCCCGCCCTGGAGGTCCAGACACTGCAGTGACACCCCCTCCCCCCCCCCGCCCTGGAGGTCCAGACACTGCAGTGACACCCCCGCCCTGGAGGTCCAGACACTGCAGTGACACCCCCGCCCTGGAGGTCCAGACACTGCGGTGACACCCCCCCCGCCCCCCGCCCGCCCTGGAGGTCCAGACACTGCTGTGACACCCCCTCCCCCCCCCCCGCCCTGGAGGTCCAGACACTGCAGTGACCCCCCCTCCCCCCCCCCCCCGCCCTGGAGGTCCAGACACTGCAGTGACACCCCCCCCGCCCTGGAGGTCCAGACACTGCGGTGACACCCCCCCCCGCCCCCCCCCCCCCCCCGCCCTGGAGGTCCAGACACTGCTGTGACACCCCCTCCCCCCCCCCCCCCCCCCCCCCCCCGCCCTGGAGGTCCAGACACTGCTGTGACACCCCCTCCCCCCCCCGCCCTGGAGGTCCAGACACTGCGGTGACACCCCCTCCCCCCCGCCCTGGAGGTCCAGACACTGCAGTGACACCCCCGCCCTGGAGGTCCAGACACTGCGGTGACACCCCCCCCGCCCCCCCGCCCGCCCTGGAGGTCCAGACACTGCGGTGACACCCCCTCCCCCCCGCCCTGGAGGTCCAGACACTGCTGTGACACCCCCTCCCCCCCCCCCCCGCCCTGGAGGTCCAGACACTGCGGTAACACCCCCTCCCCCCCCCCCCCGCCCTGGAGGTCCAGACACTGCTGTGACACCCCCTCCCCCCCCCCGCCCTGGAGGTCCAGACACTGCAGTGACCCCCCCCGCCCTGGAGGGCCGGACAATGCGGTGACCCCCCCCCCCCCCCCCTCCCTGGACACTGTGGTGACAATCTGCCCCCCACCCCTTCCCCCGCGCCCTGGAGGTCCGGACACTGCGGTGACTCCCCCTCCCCCGCCCAGAGGGCCGGACACTGCGGTGACAGAAACCATATTACAGACATTTTACAGATGTCATATTACAGGTGCAGCAAAATACTACAGGCACCATATTACAGGTATCATATTACAGGCGTCATTTTACAGGTGTCATATTACAGGTATATTACAGGCGTCATTTTACAGGTATCATATTACAGGTATATTACAGGCGTCATTTTACAGGTGTCATATTACAGGTATATTACAGGCGTCATTTTACAGGTGTCATATTACAGGCAGGGGCGGTCTTGGCATTTCTGGGGCCCCAAGCAAAGTTATGTCTGGGCCCCCCCCCCCTCAACACGCGTTCCAAAATAATAGACCGCTGTGTGTTGCCCCCAGTAGTATATACCCCTTGTGCGCTACCGCCAGTAATATATACTCCTTGTGTGCTGCTCCCAATAGTATATACCCCTTGTGTCCTGCCCCCAGTAGTATATACCCCTTGTTTGCTTCCCCCAGTAGTATATAGTATATAGTGTGTGTTCCCCCAGTTATATATAGCCCCCTGTGTGCTCCCCCAGAAGTATATAGACCCCCTGTGTGCTGCCCCCAGTAGTATATAGACCCCTCTGTGAAGCCCCAGTAGTCTATAGCCCTCCTGTGTGTCCCCCCTGTTATATAGCCCCCCTGTGTGCTCCCCCCAGTTATATAGACCCCCGATGTGCGCTCCCCCAGTTACACAGACCCCTGTATGCTCCCCCTCCCATATAGTATATAACACAATAAAACAAACACTTATACTCACCTGGGTCCGGGCGTCTCCTCTTCTCTTCACTCTTGTGGCCGCAGGAAGGGTTTTCCCTGCGATCACCAGAGGCCGCACTCCCCTTGTCCTGGAGCCGATGCTCCAGTGATGTCACTGGAGCCCCGGCACCACAAGGACAAAGCTGCCACTTGTGACCGCAGGGAAAACACTTCCTGCGGCCACAAGAGTGACTGACAGGAAGGGAGCCAATGTCTCCGCCCTGTAAGTGCTGCTGCATGTAACTATGAGCGCTCATTACGAGTGCTTATAGTTACAGCTCAGATGGCAGCGGCGAGCGGGGCAGCGGCCCTGTCCAGCGGTCTTGAGCAAAAGAGCGGGGCGTAGGGGCCCCCCTGGATGTTTGGGGCCCCAAGCGTTCGCTTGGGGTGCTTGGTGCCAAAGACTGCCACTGATTACAGGCATCATATTAGAGGCATTATCTTACAGTCATCATATTACAGGTGTCATATTACAGGCGACATCTTACAGTCATCATATTACAGGTGTCATATTACAGGCGACATATTACAGTCATCATATTACAGGTGCCATATTACAGGCGTCATATTAGAGGCGTCATATTACAGGTGCCATATTACAGGCGTCATATTAGAGGCATTATCTTACAGTCATCATATTACAGGCGACATATTACAGGCAACATATTACAGTCATCATATTACAGGTGCCATATTACAGGCGTCATATTAGAGGCGTCATATTACAGGTGTCATAGGCAACATACTACAGGCAACATAGAGGCGTCCTATTACATGTGCCATATTACAAGCAACATACTACGGGTGCCATATTAAAGGCGTTATATTAGTGGCATCATATTACAGGTGTCATATTATAGGCAACATACTAGAGAAGTCCAGCAAAACATTTTATTAAAGTATTGTATTGACCCCCTAAAAGTTATGCAGATCCCCAATATACACTTATTATGGGAAATGCTTATAAAGAGCTTTTTTCCCCGCACTTACTACTGCATCAAGGCTTCACTTCCTGGATAACATGGTGATGTCACTTCCTGGATAACATGGTGATGTCACTTTCTGGATAACATGGTGATGTCACTTCCTGGATAACATGGTGATGTCGCTTCCTGGATAACGTGGTGATGTCCCTTCCTGGATAACACGGTGATGTCATACTATCATATTACAGGCGCCATATTACAGGTATCATGTTACAGGCGACATATTACAGGTATCATGTTACAGGCAACATATTACAGGTATCATGTTACAGGCGACATATTACAGGTATCATGTTACAGGCGACATATTACAGGTATCATCTTACAGGCATGTAATGGGGACTATTAACCTCACTATCCACTATCTTGCATCCCCCATACCGTTGCCAGACTCCTTCAGGATTATAGGGATCAGGCTTCTCCTATGATGCTACTGTGAATAGCGACGTACACGACTATATCTTTGTACTGTATATGGAGGTGGTCCGGGCTGCATTCTCTGTATCTCTGTATATGAAGGTGGTCCAGGCTGCACTCTCTGTATGGTATATGGAGGTGGTCCGGGCTGCATTCTCTGTATCTCTGTATATGGCGGTGGTCCGGGCTGCATTCTCTGTATCTCTGTATGGTATATGGCGGTGGTCCGGGCTGCATTCTTTGTATCTCTGTATATGGTGGTCCGGGCTGCATTCTCTGTATGGTATATGGCGGTGGTCCGGGCTGCATTCTTTGTATCTCTGTATATGGTGGTGGTCCGGGCTGCATTCTTTGTATCTCTGTATATGGTGGTGGTCCGGGCTGCATTCTCTGTATGGTATATAGGGGTGGTCCGGGCTGCATTCTCTGTATCTCTGTATGGTATATGGCAGTGGTCCGGGCTGCATTCTTTGTATCTCTGTATATGGTGGTGGTCCGGGCTGCATTCTCTGTATCTCTGTATATAGGGGTGGTCCGGGCTGCATTCTCTGTATCTCTGTATATGGCGGTGGTCCGGGCTGCATTCTCTGTATGGTATATGGCGGTTGTCCGGGCTGCATTCTCTGTATCTCTGTATGGTATATGGCAGTGGTCCGGGCTGCATTCTTTGTATCTCTGTATATGGTGGTGGTCCGGGCTGCATTCTTTGTATCTCTGTATATGGTGGTCCGGGCTGCATTCTCTGTATCTCTGTATATGGCGGTGGTCCGGGCTGCATTTTCTGTACCTCTGTATATGGTGGTGGTCCGGGCTGCATTCTCTGTATGGTATATGGAGGTGGTCCGGGCTGCATTCTCTGTATCTCTGTATATGGAGGTGGTCCGGGCTGCATTCTCTGTATCTCTGTATATGGCGGTGGTCCGGGCTGCATTCTCTGTATCTCTGTATATGGAGGTGGTCCGGGCTGCATTCTCTGTATCTCTGTATATGGAGGTGGTCCGAACTGCACTCTCTGTATGGTTTATGGCGGTGGTCCGGGCTGCATTCTCTGTATCTCTGTATGGTATATGGCGGTGGTCCGGGCTGCATTCTTTGTATCTCTGTATATGGTGGTGGTCCGGGCTGCATTCTCTGTATGGTATATAGGGGTGGTCCGGGCTGCATTCTCTGTATCTCTGTATGGTATATGGCGGTGGTCCGGGCTGCATTCTTTGTATCTCTGTATATGGTGGTGGTCCGGGCTGCATTCTCTGTATCTCTGTATATAGGGGTGGTCCGGGCTGCATTCTCTGTATCTCTGTATATGGCGGTGGTCCGGGCTGCATTCTCTGTATGGTATATGGCGGTTGTCCGGGCTGTGTTCTCTGTATGGTATATGGCGGTGGTCCGGGCTGCATTCTCTGTATCTCTGTATATGGCGGTGGTCCAGGCTGCATTCTCTGTATGGTATATGGCAGTGGTCCGGGCTGAATTCTCTGTATCTATGTATATGGCGGTGGTCCGGGCTGTGTTCTCTGTATGGTATATAGGGGTGGTCCGGGCTGCATTCTCTGTATCTCTGTATATGGCGGTGGTCCAGGCTGTGTTCTCTGTATGGTATATGGCGGTGGTCCGGGCTGCATTCTCTGTATCTCTGTATATGGAGGTGGTCCGGGCTGCATTCTCTGTATCTCTGTATATGGAGGTGGTCCGAACTGCACTCTCTGTATGGTTTATGGCGGTGGTCCGGGCTGCATTCTCTGTATCTCTGTATGGTATATGGCGGTGGTCCGGGCTGCATTCTTTGTATCTCTGTATATGGTGGTGGTCCGGGCTGCATTCTCTGTATGGTATATAGGGGTGGTCCGGGCTGCATTCTCTGTATCTCTGTATGGTATATGGCGGTGGTCCGGGCTGCATTCTTTGTATCTCTGTATATGGTGGTGGTCCGGGCTGCATTCTCTGTATCTCTGTATATAGGGGTGGTCCGGGCTGCATTCTCTGTATCTCTGTATATGGCGGTGGTCCGGGCTGCATTCTCTGTATGGTATATGGCGGTTGTCCGGGCTGTGTTCTCTGTATGGTATATGGCGGTGGTCCGGGCTGCATTCTCTGTATCTCTGTATATGGCGGTGGTCCAGGCTGCATTCTCTGTATGGTATATGGCAGTGGTCCGGGCTGAATTCTCTGTATCTATGTATATGGCGGTGGTCCGGGCTGTGTTCTCTGTATGGTATATAGGGGTGGTCCGGGCTGCATTCTCTGTATCTCTGTATATGGCGGTGGTCCGGGCTGTGTTCTCTGTATGGTATATGGCGGTGGTCCGGGATGCATTCTCTGTATCTCTGTATAGGCGGTGGTCCGGGCTGCATTCTCTGTATGGTTTATGGCGGTGGTCCGGGCTGCATTCTTTGTATCTCTGTATATGGTGGTGGTCCGGGCTGCATTCTCTGTATGGTATATAGGGGTGGTCCGGGCTGCATTCTCTGTATCTCTGTATGGTATATGGCAGTGGTCCGGGCTGCATTCTTTGTATCTCTGTATATGGTGGTGGTCCGGGCTGCATTCTCTGTATCTCTGTATATAGGGGTGGTCCGGGCTGCATTCTCTGTATGGTATATGGCGGTTGTCCGGGCTGTGTTCTCTGTATGGTATATGGCGGTGGTCCGGGCTGCATTCTCTGTATCTCTGTATATGGCGGTGGTCCGGGCTGTGTTCTCTGTATGGTATATAGGGGTGGTCCGGGCTGCATTCTCTGTATCTCTGTATATGGCGGCGGTCCGGGCTGTGTTCTCTGTATGGTATATGGCAGTGGTCCGGGCTGAATTCTCTGTATCTATGTATATGGCGGTGGTCCGGGCTGTGTTCTCTGTATGGTATATAGGGGTGGTCCGGGCTGCATTCTCTGTATCTCTGTATATGGCGGCGGTCCGGGCTGTGTTCTCTGTATGGTATATGGCGGTGGTCCGGGATGCATTCTCTGTATCTCTGTATAGGCGGTGGTCCGGGCTGCACTCTCTGTATGGTATATAGCGGTGGTCCGGGCTGCATTCTCTGTATGGTATATGGCGGTGGTCCGGAATGCATTCTCTGTATGGTATATGGCGGTGGTCCGGGCTGCATTCTCTGCATTTCTGTATATGGCGGTGGTCCGGGCTGCATTCTCTGTATGGTATATGGCGGTGGTCCGGGCTGCATTCTCTGTATCTCTGTATATAGTGGTGGTCCGGGCTGCATTCTCTGTATGGTATATGGCGGTGGTCCGGGCTGCATTCTTTGTATCTCTGTATATGGCGGTGGTTCGGGCTGCATTCTCTGTATCTCTGTATATGGACGTGGTCCGGGCTGCATTCTCTGTATGGTATATAGCGGTGGTCCGGGCTGCATTCTCTGTATCTCTGTATATGGTGGTGGTCCGGGCTGCATTCTCTGTATCTCTGTATATGGCGGTGGTCCGGGATGCATTCTCTGTATATGGTGGTGGTCTGGGCTGCATTCTCTGTATCTCTGTATATGGTGGTGGTCCGGGCTGCATTCTCTGTATCTCTGTATATGGCGGTGGTCCGGGCTGCATTCTCTGTATCTCTGTATATGCCGGTGGTCCGGGATGCATTCTCTGTATATAGTGGTGGTCCGGGCTGCATTCTCTGTATCTCTGTATATGGCGGTGGTCCGGGCTGCATTCTCTGTATGGTATATGGCAGTGGTCCGGGATGCATTCTCTGTATCTCTGTATATGGCGGTGGTCTGGGATGCATTCTCTTTATGGTATATGGCGGTGGTCGGGTCTATGTTCTCTGTATGGTATATGGCGGTGGTCCGGTCTATGTTTTCTGTATGGTATATGGCAGTGTTCCGGTCTATGCTCTCTGTATGGTATATGGCGGTGGTTCGGTCTTTGCTCTCTGTATATGGCGGTGGTCCGGTCTATGTTCTCTGTATATGGCGGTGGTCCGGTCTATGTTCCCTGCATGGTATATGGCAGTGGTCCAGTCTATGTTCTCTGTATATGGCGGTGGTCCAGTCTATGTTCTCTGTATATGGCAGTGGTCCGGTCTATGTTCCCTGCATGGTATATGGCGATGGTCCGGTCTATGTTCTCTGTATATGGCGGTGGTTCGGTCTTTGCTCTCTGTATATGGCGGTGGTCCGGTCTATGTTCTCTGTATATGGCGGTGGTCCGGTCTATGTTCCCTGCATGGTAGATGGTGGTGGTCCGGTCTATGTTCTCTGTATATGACGGTGGTCCGGTCTATGTTCTCTGTATATGGCAGTGGTCCAGTCTATGTTCCCTGCATGGTATATGGCGGTGGTCCGGTCTATGTTCTCTGTATAGGGCGGTGTTTCGGTCTTTGTTCTCTGTAGATGGTGGTGGTCCGGTCTATGTTCTCTGTATATGGCAGTGGTCCGGTCTATGTTCCCTGCAAGGTATATGGCGATGGTCCGGTCTATGTTCTCTGTATATGGCAGTGGTCCGGTCTATGTTCTCTGTATATGGCGGTGGTTCGGTCTTTGTTCTCTGTAGATGGTGGTGGTCCAGTCTATGTTCTCTGTATATGGCAGTGGTCCGGTCTATTTTCCCTGCATGGTATATGGCGATGGTCCAGTCTATGTTCTCTGTATATGGCGGTGGTCCAGTCTATGTTCTCTGTATATGGCAGTGGTCCGGTCTATGTTCCCTGCATGGTATATGGCGATGGTCCGGTCTATGTTCTCTGTATATGGCAGTGGTCCGGTCTATGTTCTCTGTATATGGCGGTGGTTCGGTCTTTGTTCTCTGTAGATGGCAGTGGTCCGGTCTATGTTCTCTGTAGATGGCGGTGGTCCAGTCTATGTTCTCTGTATATGGCAGTGGTCCGGTCTATTTTCCCTGCATGGTATATGGCGATGGTCCGGTCTATGTTCTCTGTATATGGCGGTGGTTCGGTCTATGTTCTCTGTATATGGCGGTGGTTCGGTCTTTGTTCTCTGTATATGGCGGTGGTCCGGTCTATGTTCTCTGTATATGGCAGTGGTTTGGTCTATGTTCTCTGTATATGGCGGTGGTTCGGTTTTTGTTCTCTGTAGATGGTGGTGGTCCGGTCTATGTTCTCTGTATATGGCGGTGGTTTGGTCTTTCAACTCTGTATATGGCAGTGGTCCGGTCTATGTTCCCTGCATGGTATATGGCGGTGGTCCAGTCTATGTTCTCTGTATATGGCGGTGGTCCAGTCTATGTTCTCTGTATATGGCAGTGGTCCGGTCTATGTTCCCTGCATGGTATATGGCGATGGTCCGGTCTATGTTCTCTGTATATGGCGGTGGTTCGGTCTTTGTTCTCTGTAGATGGCGGTGGTCCAGTCTATGTTCTCTGTATATGGCGGTGGTCCGGTCTATGTTCCCTGCATGGTATATGGCGATGGTCCGGTCTATGTTCTCTGTATATGGCGGTGGTCGAGTCTATGTTCTCTGTATATGGCAGTGGTCCGGTCTATGTTCCCTGCATGGTATATGGCGATGGTCCGGTCTATGTTCTCTGTATATGGCGGTGGTCCGGTCTATGTTCTCTGTATATGGCGGTGGTCCGGTCTATGTTCTCTGTATATGGCGGTGGTCCGGTCTATGTTCTCTGTATATGGCAGTGGTCCGGTCTATGTTCTCTGTATATGGTGGTGGTCCGGTCTATGTTCTCTGTATATGGCAGTGGTCCGGTCTATGTTCCCTGCATGGTATATGGCGGTGGTCCAGTCTATGTTCTCTGTATATGGCGGTGGTCCGGTCTATGTTCTCTGTATATGGCGGTGGTCCGGTCTATGTTCTCTGTATATGGTGGTGGTCCGGTCTTTGTTCTCTGTATATGGCAGTGGTCCGGTCTATGTTCTCTGTATATGGCGGTGGTCCGGTCTATGTTCTCTGTATATGGCGGTGGTCCGGTCTTTGTTCTCTGTATATGGCGGTGGTCCGGTCTATGTTCTCTGTATATGGCAGTGGTCCGGTTTATGTTCTCTGTATATGGTGGTGGTCCGGTCTATGTTCTCTGTATATGGTGGTGGTCCGGTCTATGTTCTCTGTATATGGCAGTGGTCCGGTCTATGTTCTCTGTATATGGCAGTGGTCCGGTCTTTGTTCTCTGTATATGGCAGTGGTTCGGTCTATGTTCTCTGTATATGGCGGTGGTCCGGTCTATGTTCTCTGTATATGGTGGTGGTCCGGTCTATGTTCTCTGTATATGGCAGTGGTCCGGTCTATGTTCTCTGTATATGGTGGTGGTCCGGTCTTTGTTCTCTGTATATGGCAGTGGTCCGGTCTATGTTCTCTGTATATGGCAGTGGTCCGGTCTATGTTCCCTGCATGGTATATGGTGGTGGTCCGGTCTTTGTTCTCTGTATATGGTGGTGGTCCGGTCTATGTTCTCTGTATATGGCAGTGGTCCGGTCTATGTTCCCTGCATGGTATATGGCGGTGGTCCGGTGTACGTCCTCCGATTTCCTCCTGAAGTTTCCGTTCTTTGTTTGCCGCCGCTGGGTTTGTCCTTGTGCGCTCTCTGCCCCGTCTCTTCCTAATTAGCGGAGCGGTCGCTGATTAGCAATTCTCCCGGAGATTGTGGGGGGATAATGAGTGTTTGCGGACAGCTGGGAGCTCCCCCATCCCGGGATGGCGCAGACCTCTGTCAGGGCCCAGGAGTGAGAGCTGTCACTTTCTAATGCGGAGGAAAATTGGTCAAAAGCGTCGCAGGTCCTGGAGGAGCCGAAGCCGTGAAATATAAATGAGGATGAATATTCATATTTACTTCAATAAGAGCCAATTATTAATATACATGTCTGTGTGTGCGGCCGGAGAGAAAGTTACTGCAAACTCTGCCGACTAACTATGAGGAAGGGAACCATGATGTCACCATACCTAGAACCGTGATGTCACCGAGCCTGGAACCGTAATCAAATAACACTCAGAACCGTGATCATATAACACCTGGAACCATGATCATATAACACCTGGAACCGTGATGTCGCTGCGCCTGGAAACGTCACCGCGTCTGGAACCATGATGTCAGCGCGTCTGGAACTGTGATCATATAACACACCCTATGCGCACCCACCCCCACTTCTCCACAAGCTCTCACCGCCGATTTATAATGGGCGGCAATTGCTTCCAGAAAGTTAGGTATACCATACATCCAACCCTACATAAGGCTACTGATAGAATCTACTAATTTATGACCTTCCAGGGAGCCCATATACAGAACTTTCTCCCCCCCCCCCCTTTCTCTTTCTCTCTTTTTTACTTTAAGGGCGCCTTCACACCTACCGGATTCCACTGTGGAATCGAAGCGAGAACCGCTGCGGATCCGGTATCAATTCACCCCTATGATAGCACATATTCGCAGCGGGATTAACATCCCGCTATGAATATGTGCTTTAACTCCCTAGTGCCCGCAGCCCCGCCGCCGCGTCCCCCATCCCCGGCAGCGGCACATCCCCCCCATCCTGGCCACATCCCCCCATCTCCGGCCCGCCGCCGTGAGCATACATTACCTGCTCGGCGGCGCGGCTGCAGTGAGGCTCCCGACTCTGGTCCCGCTCAGCTGATCGGGCTGATGGGGGGATGTGGCCGAGAAGGGGGATGCGCCGTGAATGCGGCGGCGGGGCTGCGGGCACTAGGGATTTAAAGCACATATTCACAGCGGGATGTTAATCCCGCTGCGAATATGTGCTATCATAGGGGTGAATTGATACCGGATCCGCAGCGGTTCTCGCTTCGAATCCGCAGAAGTGAGATCCGCTGTGGATCCGGTAGGTGTGAAGACACCCTAAAGAAATATGCTTGTGGATCCTTGGTTCATCCCCAGTCGTCTCCCCCGCCCCCGTCTCCGACCCAGTAGGGGTTCAGCCACACCGCCACCCCACTCGCTCCATTACTCACCCCTCATAATAACAAACTACAGGCGCCCTAAAGGTACTAAAGGTACTAACTAAAGGTACCTCACAATTTACAAATTGCTTTTTCTTTCCCTACTAAAAAAAAATATACCACCTAGTTATTTTTTCTTTCCCTTTTACAAAAATGTTCCACATAATTAAATTACACTTCGCTATCAAAAAGTAACCCACATCCCCCCACCCCTGACCGTTTGTATTATACCACACCTGGAACCGTGATCATATAACACCTGGAACCGTGATGACACCGCACCTAGAACCGTGACGTCACCCCACCTGGAACCGTGATCATATAACACCTGGAGCCGTGAGGTCACCACACATTGAGCAATAATGTCACAACACCTGGAACCGTGATGGCACAGCACCTGGAACTGTGATGTCACCACACCTGGAACCATGATCATATAACACCTAGAACTGTAATGTCACCACACCTGGAACCATGATCATATAACACCTAGAACTGTAATGTCACCACACCTGGAACCATGATCATATAACACCTAGAACTGTAATGTTACCACACCTGGAACCATGATGTTCCAGCACCAGGAACCCTGATGTCACAGGACCTGGAACAGTGATGTCACAGCACCTAGAACCCTGATGTCACAGTACCTGGAAACGTAATGTCACCACACATCTGAGATGTCATCACACCTGGAGTGATGTCACAACACCTGGAGTGATGATGTCACAGCACCTGGAACCTTGATGTCACATCTGGAACCGTGAGTTCAAAACCCCTAGAGTAGGGGCGTAGCTAATGTCTATTGGGCCCTGGTGCAAGAGGTCAACTTGGGCGCCCCCTTTCTCGACCAAGCGTTTCTATTGGTATATCTCAAGACCAATAATACCACTGATACCAGTATATAGGAAATATTATCACCATACATATTACCGCCATACTTTTAATAACCAAATCCTGTATACTGAGACCAATATTGTCAATAATACCAGTATACAAGGGGGAAATATTACCACCACACCACAACCATCACCACCATATTGTTACTGACCAAATCCAGTATACTAAATCCAATAAAACACAGTACCAGATAAGTGACAAATAATACCACCACATACTGACTAATACCACCACAAACTAACACCCCGCTGCTACTGACTAATACCACCATATACTGTCTAACACCACCACATACTGACTAATAACACCACATACTGACTAACACCACCGCTGCTACTGATTAATACCACCACATACTGACTAACACCACTGCATACTGACTAACACCACCGCATACTGACTAATAACACCACATACTGACTAACACCACCGCTGCTACTGATTAATACCACCACATACTGACTAACACCACTGCATACTGACTAACACCACCGCATACTGACTAATAACACCACATACTGACTAACACCACCGCTGCTACTGATTAATACCACCACATACTGACTAACACCACTGCATACTGACTAACACCACCGCATACTGACTAATAACACCACATACTGACTAACACCACCGCTGCTACTGATTAATACCACCACATACTGACTAACACCACCGCATACTGACACCGCCACATACTGACTAACACAGCCGCATACTGACTAACACAGCCGCATACTGACTAACACCGCCACACGCTGACTAACACCGCCGCATACTGACTAACACCGCCACCGCTGCTACTGAATAATCCACTGTACACAGATCACTATCACCTCATCCAGTCATATAGAGGCTGACCCAGCCCTACACAGGTTCTATACTCCATATACATTACAGTGCAGTTATTTCAGGGGACGTCTTCTCTGATCGGAGTTCTTCCCTTTTCATTTTCTCCTCCATCCGTCCTGGGCCGTTATGAGAACTTCTCCGAGCTTCGAATCCACAGAACCTGCCAGACAGACATATTAGGCTCCTCACTCCATTAGGCACCATCAGGGCCAGACTGGGACTGAAAATCGGCCCTGGCATTTCAACGTACACAGGCCCACTTACCGTAGGGGGAACATTTTTAAGATGATACCCCAGAACTATGTAACACCCAACCCCATAGATTGGGAATAACAGCTCCCATCATGCCCTGACAGCTATAGACCTTTAGGAACTGCTGGGAGTTGTAGTTCTCCCAACAAAATAGATAATTCTGGAGTATCTATTTTACCTTAATAACAAAATATATATTCTGTTGGGAGAACTACAACTCCCAGCAGCTCCTAAAGGTCTATAGCTGTTTGGGCATGTTGGGAGTTGTAGTTCACAATCTATGGGGTTGGATGTTACATAGTTCTGGGGCTGCGGCAGGACAGTGCACTGAATGGCTGAGCGGGACAGCAGGGAGCCCCAGAAGCAGCCGGAGGGCGGACGAGTAAGGTATTCACCAGGCAGGAATAGCAGCGGATTCTTCTGCGCAACTCACAGCATGAAATCCACTGCAATTCCGCTACATGTAAAACTGTCCTTATACATTATATTAATACCTGTCCACTGCCACACACTGACTACACACACCCATACACTGCCACACACTGACTACACACACCCACACACTGACTACACACACCCATACACTGACTACACACACCCATACACTGCCACACACTGACTACACACACCCACACACTGCCACACACTGACTACACACACCCACACACTGACTACACACACCCACACACTGACTACACACACCCACACACTGACTACACACACCCACACACTGACTACACACACCCACACACTGACTACACCCACCCACACACTGACTACACCCACCCACACACTGACTACACCCACCCACACACTGACTACACACACCCATACACTGCCACACACTGACTACCCACACACTGACTACACACACCCACACACTGACTACACACACCCACACACTGACTACACACACCCACACACTGACTACACACACCCATACACTGCCACACACTGACTACACACACCCATACACTGCCACACACTGACTACACACACCCATACACTGCCACACACTGACTACACACACCCACACACTGACTACACACACCCACACACTGACTACACACACCCACACACTGACTACACACACCCACACACTGACTACACACACCCATACACTGCCACACACTGACTACACACACCCATACACTGCCACACACTGACTACACACACCCATACACTGACTACACACACCCATACACTGACTACACACTGACTACAGACACCCACACACTGACTACACACTGACTACAGACACCCACACACTGGCTACACACACCCATACACTGACCACACACTGACTACACCCACCCACACACTGACTACACACACCCATACACTGACTACACACACCCATACACTGACTACACACTGACTACACACACCCACACACTGACTACACACACCCATACACTGACTACACACACCCACACACTGACTACACACACACTTACTCAGTCTAATCCTCTGTGGTGCAGTCTCCTCACATTCTCCATCCTATGAGGGGTCAGTACCCCTGTCCACCAAGAGCAGGGGACAGGGACAGACATCTGTGCAGGCAGCCTCCAGGCCTCCATGTTCCCTCTGTGCAGGCAGCCTCCAGGCCTCCATGTTCCCTCTGTGCTGTGCAGCCTCCAGGCCTCCATGTTCCCTCTGTGCTGTGCAGCCTCCAGGCCTCCATGTTCCCTCTGTGCTGTGCAGCCTCCAGGCCTCCATGTTCCCTCTGTGCTGTGCAGCCTCCAGGCCTCCATGTTCCCTCTGTGCTGTGCAGCCTCCAGGCCTCCATGTTCCCTCTGTGCTGTGCAGCCTCCAGGCCTCCATGTTCCCTCTGTGCAGGCAGCCTCCATGTTCCCTCTGTGCAGGCAGCCTCCAGGCCTCCATGTTCCCTCTGTGCTGTGCAGCCTCCAGGCCTCCATGTTCCCTCTGTGCTGTGCAGCCTCCAGGCCTCCATGTTCCCTCTGTGCAGGCAGCCTCCATGTTCCCTCTGTGCAAGCAGCCTCCAGGCCTCCATGTTCCCTCTGTGCAGGCAGCCTCCAAACCTCCATGTTCCCTCTGTGCAGTGTGACTTGGAGCAGTGATGTCACCACACCCGGAGCAGTGATGTCACCAAACATGAATAGATATTTATTTATATTGATTATTTATTTACACGTTTTCACAATGTCGCTAATTCTTCTTTATCACATGTCTCACAATACTCGATGGACGGTGCAAAAATCCTCCAGATTAATGGATGAAGAATTGTCTAAATACAAGGAAGATCAAACCTTGTGTATGTAATCGGAGGCCGCCCTGAGACGTGTACTGTGACTGTGAGACGTGTACTGTGACTGTGAGACGTGTACTGTGACTGTGAGACGTGTACTGTGACTGTGAGACGTGTACTGTGACTGTGAGACGTGTACTGTGACTGTGAGACGTGTACTGTGACTGTGAGACGTGTACTGTGACTGTGAGACGTGTACTGTGACTGTGAGACGTGTACTGTGACTATGAGACCTGTACTGTGACTATGAGACCTGTACTATGACCTGTACTGTGACTGTGAGACCTGTACTGTGACTGTGAGACCTGTACTGTGACTGTGAGACCTGTACTGTGACTGTGAGACCTGTACTGTGACTGTGAGACCTGTACTGTGACTGTGAGACCTGTAATGTGACTGTGAGACCTGTACTGTGACTGTGAGACCTGTACTGTGACTGTGAGACCTGTACTGTGACTGTGAGACCTGTACTGTGACTGTGAGACCTGTACTGTGAGACCTGTACTGTGACTGTGAGACCTGTACTGTGACTGTGAGACCTGTACTGTGACTGTGAGACGTGTACTGTGACTGTGAGACGTGTACTGTGACTGTGAGACGTGTACTGTGACTGTGAGACCTGTACTGTGACTGTGAGACGTGTACTGTGACTGTGAGACCTGTACTGTGACTGTGAGACCTGTACTGTGACTGTGAGACCTGTACTGTGACTGTGAGACCTGTACTGTGACTGTGAGACCTGTACTGTGACTGTGAGACCTGTACTGTGACTGTGAGACCTGTACTGTGACTGTGAGACCTGTACTGTGACTGTGAGACCTGTACTGTGACTGTGAGACCTGTACTGTGACTGTGAGACGTGTACTGTGACTGTGAGACGTGTACTGTGACTGTGAGACGTGTACTGTGACTGTGAGACGTGTACTGTGACTGTGAGACCTGTACTGTGACTATGAGACCTGTACTGTGACTGTGAGACCTGTACTGTGACTATGAGACCTGTACTGTGACTGTGAGACCTGTACTGTGACTATGAGACCTGTACTGTGACTATGAGACCTGTACTGTGACCTGTACTGTGACTATGAGACCTGTACTATGACCTGTACTATGACTATGAGACCTGTACTGTGACTATGAGACCTGTACTGTGACTATGAGACCTGTACTGTGACTGTGAGACCTGTACTGTGACTATGAGACCTGTACTGTGACTATGAGACCTGTACTGTGACTATGAGACCTGTACTGTGACTATGAGACCTGTACTGTGACTATGAGACCTGTACTGTGACTGTGAGACCTGTACTGTGACTGTGAGACCTGTACTGTGACTATGAGACCTGTACTGTGACTATGAGACCTGTACTGTGACTATGAGACCTGTACTGTGACTATGAGACCTGTACTGTGACTATGAGACCTGTACTGTGACTATGAGACCTGTACTGTGACTATGAGACCTGTACTGTGACTATGAGACCTGTACTATGACCTGTACTGTGACTATGAGACCTGTACTGTGACTATGAGACCTGTACTGTGACTATGAGACCTGTACTGTGACTGTGAGACCTGTAATATGACTGTGAGACCTGTACTGTGACTGTGAGACCTGTACTGTGACTGTGAGACCTGTACTGTAACTGTGAGACCTGTACTGTGACTGTGAGACCTGTACTGTGACTATGAGACCTGTACTGTGACTATGAGACCTGTACTGTGACTGTGAGACCTGTACTGTGACTGTGAGACGTGTACTGTGACTGTGAGACCTGTACTGTGACTGTGAGACCTGTACTGTGACTGTGAGACCTGTACTGAGACTGTGAGACCTGTACTGAGACTATGAGACCTGTACTGTGACTATGAGACCTGTACTGTGACTATGAGAGTGAGAAAGGGAGAGATGGAGGGGAGAGAAAGAGAGCTAGAGAGAGACAGATAGAGGGACGGACAAAAAAAAAAAAAGAGAGAGAGACGCTGATTTACATAATTAACTAATTACACTAAGACAACAGCTGGTTACTGCATAATAAATGGGGCAGGTAATGCTGTATCCTGAGCGCTGCTGTGGAGGGAGCCAACCCCACTATCATCCTGATGGTGTGTACAGCGATCAGCCACATTACAGCCGCACACCGGAGATACCAAGACTATACCGCCTGTACATATATATGTACAGCTGGTATAACCTGGGTATATAATATAAATTATATACAGTATATACCCAGGTTATCCCAGCTGTACATATATAATTATATACAGTATATACCCAGGTTATACCAGCTGTACATATATAATTATACACAGTATATACCCAGGTTATACCAGCTGTACATATATAATTATATACAGTATATACCCAGGTTATACCAGCTATACATAAATAATTATATACAGTGTATACCCAGGTTATACCAGTTGTACATATATAATTATATACAGTATATACCCAGGTTATACCAGCTGTACATATATAATTATATACAGTATATACCCAGGTTATACCAGCTGTACATATAACCTGGGTATATACTGTATATAATTATATATGTACAGCTGGTATAACCTGGGTATATACTGTATATAATTATATATGTACAGCTGGTATAACATGGGTATATACTGTATATAATTATATATGTACAGCTGGTATAACATGGGTATATACTGTATATAATATGTTTGTACTGCTGGTATAACCTAGGTATATACTCTATATAATTATATATGTACAGCTGGTATAACCTGGGTATATACTGTATGTAATTATATATGTACAGCTGGTATAACCTGGGTATATACTGTATATAATTATATATGTACAGCTGGTATAACCTGGGTATATACTGTATACAATTATATATGTACAGCTGGTATAACCTGGGTATATACTGTATATAATTATATATGTACAGCTGGTATAACATGGGTATATACTGTATATAATATATTTGTACTGCTGGTATAACCTAGGTATATACTGTATATAATTATATATGTACAGCTGGTATAACCTGGGTATATACTGTATATAATTATATACCAGCTGTACATATATAACTATATACAGTATATACCTAGTTTTTACCAGCAGTACAAATATATTATATACAGTATATACCCATGTTATACCAGCTGTACATAATTATATTCAGTATATACCCAGGTTATACCAGCTGTACATATATAATTATATACAGTATATACCCAAGTTATACCAGCAGTACAAATATATTATATACAGTATATACCCACGTTATACCAGCTGTACATATATCATTATATACAGTATATACCCAGGTTATACCAGCAGTATATATATCATTATATACAGTATATACCAAGGTTATACCAGCTGTACATATATAATTATATACAGTATATACCCAGGTTATACCAGCTGTACATATATAATTATATACAGTATATACCCAGGTTATACCAGCTGTACATATATAATTATATACAGTATATACCCAGGTTATACCAGCTGTACATATATAATTATATACAGTATATCCCCTGGTTATACCAGCTGTACATATATAATTATATACAGTATATACCTAGGTTATACGAGCTGTACATATATAGTTATATACAGTATATACCCAGGTTATACCAGGTATACATACAGTATATAATTATATACAGTATATACCCAGGTTATACCAGCTGTACATATATAATTATATACAGGAGATCCCCAGGTCATACCAGCTGTACATATATAATTATATACAGTATATACCCAGGTTATACCAGCTGCACATATATAATTATATACAGGATATACCCAGGTCATACCAGCTGTACATATATAATTATATACAGTATATACCCGGGTTATACCAGCTGTACATATATAATTATATACAGTATATACCCAGGTTATACCAGCAGTACATATATAATTATATACAGGAGATCCCCAGGTCATACCAGCTGTACATATATAATTATATACAGTATATACCCAGGTTATACCAGCTGTACATATATAATTATATACAGTATATACCTAGGTTATACCAGCTGTACATATATAATTATATACAGTATATACCCAGGTTATACCAGCTGTACATATATAATTATATACAGTATATACCCAGGTTATACCAGCTGTGCATATATAATTATATACAGTATATACCCAGGTTATACCAGCTGTACATATATATATTATATACAATATATACCCAGGTTATACCAGCTGTACATATATAATTATATACAGTATATACCCAGGTTATACCAGCTGTACATATATAATTATATACAGTATATACCCAGGTTATACCAGCTGTACATATATATAAGTATATACCTATGTCCTGTCCCTCCCTATACCTCTCCTATAGGCGCTGTATTCTCAGCGTGGTATCTACGTGTCGCAGTCAGGACACAGCGTTCTGTGTCAGTAAATCAATATAATAAATTGTGTAAGGAAGAGACGAGATCATTATATTCAGGAGAAGAAATGAGCAGGAAAGGAAGATGGAGGAGGGAAGGAGATGGAGGAGGGAAGGAGATGGAGGAGGGAAGGAGATGGAGGTGTGAGCGAACCCCTGGATCCCGATCCATCCTACACAGTACCCCTATAATACCACCACAGTGCCCCTATAGTACCACCACACAGTACCCATATACTACCACCACACAGTACCCCTATAATACCAAAACACAGTGCCCATATACTACCACCGCACAGTACCCCTATAATACCAAAACACAGT
Source organism: Dendropsophus ebraccatus (assembly GCF_027789765.1). Lineage (NCBI taxonomy): Eukaryota > Metazoa > Chordata > Amphibia > Anura > Hylidae > Dendropsophus > Dendropsophus ebraccatus. Next base: position 3,933,465 of record NC_091457.1, on the reverse strand, counting down.
GCCCATATACTACCACCGCACAGTACCCATATAGTACTACTACACATTGCCCATATAGTACCACCACACAGTACCCATATAGAACTACCACACAGTGCCCCTATAGTACCACCACACAGTGCCCCTATAGTACCACCACACAGTGCCCATATAGTACCACCACACAGTGCCCCTATATATAGTACTACTACACAGTGCCCCTATAGTACCACCACACAGTGCCCATATAGTACCACCACACAGTGCCCATATAGTACTACTACACAGTACCCATATAGTACTACTACACAGTGCCCATATAGTACCACCACACAGTGCCCATATAGTACTACTACACAGTGCCCATATAGTACTACTACACAGTACCCATATAGTACCACCACACAGTGCCCCTATATATAGTACTACTACACAGTGCCCCTATAGTACCACCACACAGTGCCCATATAGTACCACCACACAGTGCCCCTATATATAGTACTACTACACAGTGCCCCTATAGTACCACCACACAGTGCCCATATAGTACTACTACACAGTTCCCATATAGTACTACTACACAGTACCCATATAGTACCACCACACAGTGCCCATATAGTACCACCACACAGTGCCCATATAGTACCACCACACAGTGTCCATATAGTACCACCACACAGTGTCCATATAGTACCACCACACAGTGTCCATATAGTACCACCACACAGTGCCCATATAGTACTACTACACAGTGCCCATATAGTACTACCGTACAGTGCCCATATAGTATTACTACACAGTGCCCATATAGTACCACCACACAGTGCCCCTATAGTACCACCACACAGTGCCCATATAATACCACCACACAGTGCCCATATAGTACTACTACACAGTACCCATATAGTACCACCACACAGTACCCATATAGTAACACCACACAGTACCCATATAGTAACACCACACAGTACCCATATAATACCACCACACAGTACCCATATAGTAACACCACACAGTACCCATATAGTAACACCACACAGTACCCATATAGTACCATCATACAGGACCCATATAGTACCGCCACACAGTGCCCCTATAGTACCACCACACAGTGCCCATATAATACTACTACACAGTGCCCATATAGTACTACTACGCAGTGCCCATATAGTACCACCACACAGTGCCCATATAGTACTACTACACAGTGCCCCTATTAGTACCACCACACAGTGCCCATATAGTACCACCACACAGAGTCCATATAGCACCACCACACAGTGCCCCTATTAGTACCACCACACAGTGCCCCTATTAGTACCACCACACAGTGCCCATATAGTACCACCACACAGTGCCCATATAGTACCACCACACAGTGCCCATATAGTACTACTACACAGTACCCATATAGTACCACCACACAGTGCCCATATAGTACTACTACACAGTGCCCATATAGTACCACCACACAGTGCCCATATAGTACTACTACACAGTGCCCATATAGTACTACTACACAGTGCCCATATAGTACCACCACACAGTGCCCATATAGCACCACCACACAGTGCCCATGGTGGACACCATAGTATTTGCCCCTTTGCCCCCTACCCATTATGCAGCCACTAGGTGCCCTGGACCCTTCCCGCTAGTACAGATGGTATTTGCCCCCTCCCCATTATGCAGCCACCAGGTGCCCTGGACCCCTCCCGCTGGTACAGATGGTATTTGCCCCTTTGCCCCCTCCCCACTATGCAGCCACCAGGTGCCCTGCACCCCCTCCGGCTGGTACAGATGGTATTTGCCCCTTTGCCCCCTCCCGCTGGTAGAGATGGTATTTGCCCCTTTGCCCCCTCCCGCTGGTACAGATGGTATTTGCCCCTTTGCCCCCTCCCCACTATGCAGCCACCAGGTGCCCTGCACCCCCTCCGGCTGGTACAGATGGTATTTGCCCCTTTGCCCCCTCCCGCTGGTACAGATGGTATTTGCCCCTTTGCCCCCTCCCCACTATGCAGCCACCAGGTGCCCTGGACCCCTCCCGCTGGTACAGATGGTATTTGCCCCTTTGGCCCCTTGCAGCCTTGTGCAGTTATGAACTCGGCCTGTGAAACACCAGGCGCAGAACGTCCCGCAGACGTCCTGTCTGTCCGGCTCTCCGCTCCTGGAATGTTCCGTCTTCTTGTTGTCTTAATTAGAATCTGCAGAGATGTCGGATAAGGGGCGGCGGTAGATATGGCGCTCACCCCTGGGGGCGGCAGTGGCGGTGTACACTATTGCAAACATTAAGATTATATCATTATTATTCCAAGTATCTGGCGGGGGTGTAAAATAACAGGAGCAGCGGAGCCCGTATACTGTATGGTGCAGCAGAGCTCAGTGTGCGTAGGGGGATATTATAATATAATGGGAACATATAATAGTACCAATATACAGCTCCTATATAACACTGCCATAGAGGAACACATAATACCGCCATACAGGAACATATAATAGTGGTAATATACAGCTCCTATATAACACTGCCATACAGGAACATATAATAGTGGTAATATACAGCTCCTATATAACACTGCCATACAGGAACATATAATACCGCCATACAGGAACATATACCACCATACAGGAACACATAATACCACCATACAGAAACATATAATAGTGGTAATATACAGCTCCTATATAACACTGCCATACAGGAACATATCATACCGCCATACAGGAACATATAATACCGCCATACAGGAACATATAATAGTGGTAATATACAGCTCCTATATAACACTGCCATACAGGAACATATAATACCGCCCTATAGGAACATATAATACTGCCATACAGAAAAACATAAAATAGTGGTAATATACAGCTCCTATATAACACTGCCATACAGGAACACATAATACCGCAATACAGGAACATATAATAGTAGTAATATACAGCTCCTATATAACACTGCCATACAGCAACATATAATAGTGGTAATATACAGGTCGTATACAACACTACTATAGAGGAACATATAATAGTACATATACACAGGGTCCATATAATACTGCCATACAGGAACATATAATACTGCCATACAGGAACATATAATAATGGTAATATACAGGGTCCATATAATACTGCCAATACGGGAACATATAATACTGCCATAGAAGGCTTATATCATACTGCAGCCATCGCCATCATGTAAGTGTCCCCATGAGGAAGTAACGCAGCTATTCATGATGGGGCATTGCTGGGGGTAGCCGCAGGACGTGGAGCAGTGTGCGCCCTATTCTGATAAACATTGGGGTTCTGGTCCCCGGCGGTTGCTCTGCATCTCATCGCTCCTCCTCCTCACATCTGCATCTGATCGCTCCTCCTCCTCACATCTGCATCTGATCGCTCCTCCTCCTCCTCACATCTGCATCTGATCGCTCCTCCTCCTCACATCTGCATCTGATCGCTCCTCCTCCTCACATCTGAATCTGATCGCTCCTCCTCCTCACATCTGCATCTGATCGCTCCTCCTCCTTGCGATGCCCCAGGCCCCTAGGGGCCACTCCGTAGTGTAGATGGTGCTAACAGGCAGGAACCGGGGCAGCTGCAGGGTATAGGGTTGTCACGGTGTAGGCACGAGGGTGATACAGCTGGAAACCGGGCTCCTGACCATGCGGGAATACTGGGCATGCGATTCCTCGTTGTCCTTAGTCAGGGCACCAATGATCACACCAATGCCAAGGTTCAGAAACAACGGTAGTTGTATATTTATTGTAACGGTGGTAACTAGTAGCAACAGTCTCTCCGGATGCAACCGGGAATAAGGCAGACTTGGATAAAGCAGAATAATGGGTGATGCTGCAATAGGCTGTGAGAGTAGCGTGCTGAATGATGGGAGTAGTAGTGATACTGAGGATAATATGCTGGGTGGAATGAGACTTGAATAAAATACTTGCTGTTGATGATTAGAGAAGATGATAAGAGGAATGACTGAAGAATGACTGAAGAATCGACACCCAGATGAGAATCTTGAGACTTGAGACAGGAACACAGCCAGTGGACTGGAGCAGCAGAGCACACGCAGGCCTCTCTCTTAGCAGGGAGAAAGGACAAACACACAACCTATCCTCTATGTGGTAGGGAATAGGCTCAGGTAGAACAGGAAGTCACATGGTAACCCCAGCCAAAGCTCGATCACCATTGGAGTTACCATGGAAGCAGGGGCACAATCACGTGACATCCAGCCATTGCATCATCACACCATTAGACACATACAGAGAAATATACATGAGAAGTACCATACTTGAACACTGGGGGGCGACATAATACCATTAGGCACTAATACATAAATATATATACAAGAAATGAATAAAATAGCAGACCTGAATACTGAGAAGGGTGACACAATACACACAGGTTTGCCATGGGCCATAGCTTTCCAGAACAGAACTGGTTATAATACAAGTGCGAGCATGAGAAGGGCTGTTCTGGGACACTGCATACCTCCCTACTAGAAATGAGCCGACCTCGGCGAACCACAAGCTGAGGTAGATGTGGCTGAATGAACATAGAGAACCAGGACAACAAGACAAGAGGAAGGAATGTTAGTGTGAGTGAGTATGTAGATGTGTGTTTCCCACGCTCAAGGCACAGGTGACAAGAGAAAATATGAAGAGAAAGAAAACCCTAGTGGCAGGACTTCACCTAGGGGTGCCTAACGTACTCTAGTTACAGGTAGTTAGTGCGTGGACCATCTGACATGGAAGTCAGGACTACTTAACTGCTGGTGGGGGACCCTCAATTCCAGCCAGTGTGGACAGTAGGTTTCCAATGAAATACGTTACCTTACTGGAAAAAGAACGTGAAGACCTGTGTACTGCCTTGGGTGACTGTGTGAAGTGACTTGGACACCTGGAAGAGAAAAGAATAAAATAACAAAAGCAAACATACAGTTGAGGCCTCAATACACACCACTCAATCATACGACACAAGTACTTCATAGGCCAAACACACGAAAAGGAATCCAAGGTGCAATATGTATGGACAAGTGTAAGTGTGGAGTGGGACTATGTGCAGCAACTACTGTGTTGGGACAAGACAAGGATAAACAAACAATGGAGACACAAGGAAGGGAAACATAGAGGACAACAAACACTATGAGGTCCTGAAGAACACTGGCTCAAATAATCTTTCCAGTGGATGACACAATAATACAATATATGAGGAAAAATAGAAAACCCTTTAGGAAATACACTCTTTAGAAAATAGACTCTCTCTGAGGCTATAGATATATACTGACTTCTTACTCAGAGGAGGAGGAAACTGTCTGACTCGGACATGAAAATTTACACTGTGAGAAGAAATACTTTGTCTAAAGACACACTTTACTCTGAGACTCTAAATGACTTTCCTGCCTACTCAGAGGTAGGAAATATATATATATATATATAAGACTCTGACATGAAAATAGACTTTCTCTGAGGCTATAGATATATACTGACTTCTTACTCAGAGGTAGGAAATATATATATATAAGACTCTGACATGAATATAGACTTTTGACCACTGAAGGGCTATAATAAGCTTCTGACAATCACACAATCATGACAAGTGATTTAGGAAGAATTGGGTAAGTGTCTCTGTGGGGTAGAGTCTCTTTAGGCAATATAGAACATGGTCCATGTAAAGGCTCTGGGACTAGAGAACAGTTTGGTCACTGAGTGTCCATCAGCACATAGCTGGATGATAATAAGGAAACTTGGTCAGGAGGACCAGGCACGGACCTTGAACGTTGCATAGGACTTCTTAATCACACAGGAACAACAACAAAACAAACAGTTTAAGGACTTTGGTCTCTATAGCGAATTATTGTGAAGAGGCGGGAGGAACCTCATTAGGCCCCTTCTTCTTCTGCTTTTTCTTCTCCCACGGATAATAGAAGCGTGGGGACGCTGGAGCCGAGGCATCCGCGGACGCGGTGGTGACCACAACGCTAGGGGTCACTGTGGTGACGGGGGAGATGATGGGCGCCACATGGTAAGTGACCGTAGTGGTGGAGCAAGCGGCTTTACCACAGCCGCAGGAGCAGTAGAGCAGGCTGCGGTGGTAGCTGCTGCAGGCGCCGTGGTAGCTGTAGCGGGCGCAGCTTTAGTGGCAGGGGGTAGAAGAGCAAGAGCCCGCTGGATCTCATCCACCAACTGCATAACCCCCGGCTCCCGGCCAAATACCCATCGCGGGAGAGGTGCAGAATCCCGGCCAGGGGGTCGCCACAGGCCCGGGGAGATGGGGCCCTTAGAGAGAGTCTTACCCCCGAGCTCCAGGTCTGGAGGCGCTGCCAAGGACCCGTCTACGATCCGGTCATCCTCAGAGGAGAGCGATGGTCCGGTAGAGAAGGTGTAGCGGGAGGAGCCGGAATGCTCGGGGCTGGAGGCACCGCTGAGTACGGAAGTCTCCTCACCTCTGTCAGGGGAGCTTGGCGTGGAGGCCCGGCTTGGATGCCCGTCTCCGGACCGGACGGAACCCCAGCTGCTGTCACTGTCCGAGGGCAGCGGGGCTAGCAAGCAGGCTGGATCGAGTTCTGGCAGAATAGTAGGAGGCTCCGGTAGAGGAAGTACGGCAGCCGCGGAGTTACACTCCTCACAGGACGCCATCTTGCTGCGCACTGGCGTGGTCTTGAGGACCTGGGAGGAGGCGGAGCGCAGAGGCTGAAGTTCCAGCCCAGTAGCCTGCCCAGCAACAGTGACGTCATCTGGCGCAGGCAGCCAAACAGGAGCAGTCCATGTAAAGTCTATGGCGCCGGGCGATTCCCGCGCTTTGGCAGCATGGCGGTTAACCCCCTCCTCCGGGGTATGGCGCAGTGAGAAATTGAAGAAGACAGCGGCCATCTTGTGTACAGTCTAGGGCCCTAAGTGCCTCGATTACCCCCATGGTGATATGGCAAAGTTTTTCTGGGGATCGATAGTGTACCTTGAGAATGCTGACAGTAGGCACAACGCAGTTTGTATCCTGTTTGTAACGCCAAATGCGATGCCCTGGCCCCTAGGGGCCACTCCGCAGTGAAGATGGTGCTAACAGGCAGGAACCGGGGCAGCTGTAGGATAATGTGGTCACGGTGTAGGCACGAGGGTAATACAGCTGGAAACCGGGCTCCTGACCATGCGGGAATACTGGGCGTGCGATTCTTCGTTGTCCTTAGTCAGGGCACCAATTATCACACCAATGCCAACGATCAGAAACAACGGTAGTTGTATATTTATTGTAACGGTGGTAACTAGTAGTAACAGTCTCTCCGGATGCAACCGGGTATAAGGCAATCTTGGATAAGGCAGAGTAATGGGTGATGCTGTAATAGGCTGTGAGATAAGCGTGCTGAATGATGGGAGTAGTAGTGATACTGAGGATAATATGCTGGGTGGAATGAGACGAATGAAATACTTGCTGTTGATGATTAGAGAAGATGAGAGGAACGACTGAAGAATTGACACCCAGATGAGAATCTTGAGACTTGAGACAGGAACACAGCCAGTGGACTGGAGCAGCAGAGCACACGCAGGCCTCTCTCTTAGCAGGGAGAGAGGACAAACACACAACCTATCCCCTCTGTGGTAGGAAATAGACTGAGGTAGAACAGGAAGTCACATGGTAACCCCAGCAAAAGCTCGATGACCATTGGAGTTACCATGGAAGCAGGGGCAGTCACGTAACATCCAGCCATTGCATCATCACACCATTAGGCATATACAGAGAAATATACATGAGAAGTACCATACTTGAACACTGGGGGACGACATAATACCATTAGGCACTAATACATGAATATATATACAAGGAATGAATGGAATAACAGACCTGAATAATGCAGGGGGGGTAACACAATACACACAGTATGCAGTGGATCATAGCTTTCCAGAACAGAACTGGTTATATTACAAGTGCGAGCATGAGAAGGGCTGTTCTGGGACATTGCATCCTCACATCTGCATCTGATCGCTTCTCCTCTGCATCCTCACATCTGCATCTGATCGCTCCTCCTCCTCACATCTGCATCTGATCGCTCCTCCTCCTCACATCTGCATCTGATCGCTCCTCCTCCTCACATCTGCATCTGATCGCTCCTCCTCCTCACATCTGCATCTGATCGCTTCTCCTCTGCATCCTCACATCTGCATCTGATCGCTTCTCCTCCTCCTCACATCTGCATCTGATCGCTTCTCCTCCTCCTCACATCTGCATCTGATCGCTTCTCCTCCTCCTCACATCTGCATCTGATCGCTTCTCCTCCTCCTCACATCTGCATCTGATCGCTTCTCCTCCTCCTCACATCTGCATCTGATCGCTTCTCCTCCTCCTCACATCTGCATCTGATCGCTCCTCCTCCTCACATCTGCATCTGATCGCTCCTCCTCCTCACATCTGCATCTGATCGCTCCTCCTCCTCACATCTGCATCTGATCGCTCCTCCTCACATCTGCATCTGATCGCTCCTCCTCACATCTGCATCTGATCGCTCCTCCTCACATCTGCATCTGATCGCTCCTCCTCCTCCTCACATCTGCATCTAATTGCTCCTCCTCCTCCTCACATCTGCATCTGATCGCTTCTTCTCCTCCTCCTCACATCTGCATCTGATCGCTCCTCCTCCTCCTCACATCTGCATCTAATTGCTCCTCCTCCTCCTCACATCTGCATCTGATCGCTCCTCCTCCTCCTCACATCTGCATCTGATCGCTCCTCCTCACATCTGCATCTGATCGCTCCTCCTCCTCCTCACATCTGCATCTGATCGCTCTTCATCACATCCAGGGAGGAAGAAACAACGTATTAAATTAATTATCAGAAAACTAATTAGCGGCTCCTATTAATGAGGCCGTTACCAATTACCTCTGATTACAGCTGAAGATTTACCGACCCTGATCACATGCTAAGGGTTTCCCCATTTATTAACCACACTGTAACGAGATCCCCGAAAATCCACCCATATGCAGAAGATATAATACACAGGAGATAATATATAGAGGATAATACACAGGAGATAATATATAGAGGATAATACACAGGAGATAATATATAGAGGATAATACACAGGAGATAATATATAGAGGATAATGTACAGGAGATAATATATAGAGGATAATGTACAGGAGATAATATATAGAGGATAATGTACGGGAGATAATATATAGAGGATAATGTACGGGAGATAATATATAGAGGATAATGTACGGGAGATAATATATAGAGGATAATGCACAGTCCATTATCTCCCGTCCATTATCTCCCGTCCATTATCTCCCGTCCATTATCTCCCGTAGGATAATGTACAGGAAATAATATATAGAGGATAATGTACAGGAGATAATATACAGGAGATAATGTACAGGAGATAATAGACAGGGGATATTATACAGGAGATAATATACAGAGGAAAATATACAGAGAATAATGTATGGAAGATAAAATACAGGGGATAATGTACAGGAGATAATGTACAGAGGATAATATACAGAGAAAAATGTGCGGGAGATAATGTAAAGGAGATAATATACAGAGCATAATACAGGGGAGATAATATACAGAGCATAATACAGGGGAGATAATATACAGAGCATAATACAGGGGAGATAATATACAGAGCATAATACAGGGGAGATAATATACAGGAGATGTAGTGTACAGGAGATAATGCCCAGGAGATAATTTACAGAGAATAATGTACGGAAGATAATGTACAGGAGATAATGTACTAGGAGATCATATATCTCTGCACCCCCCGGGAGGACGGCCATCATCCTGTGCACCAGACCCATCCCAGACTGGTATCTCTGCCCCCCCGGGAGGACGGCCATCATCCTGTGCACCAGGCCCATCCCAGACTGGTATCTCTGCCCCCCCGGGAGGACGGCCATCATCCTGTGCACCAGGCCCATCCCAGACTGGTATCTCTGCCCCCCCGGGAGGACGGCCATCATCCTGTGCACCAGGCCCATCCCAGACTGGTATCTCTGCCCCCCCGGGAGAACGGCCATCATCCTGTGCACCAGGCCCATCCCAGACTGGTATCTCTGATCCCACACATACTACACCGCATCCTACACATATTACGCCGCATCCTACACATATTACGCCACATCCTACACATATTACACATACTACACAGCATCCTACACATATTACACTGGATCCTACACATACTAGACTGGATCCTACACATACTAGACTGGATCCTACACATATTACACTGGATCCTACAAATACTACGCCGGATCCTACACATACTACACTCCAGTACTTATCAGCTGCTGTGTGTCCTGCAGGAAGTAGTGTATTCTCTCCAGTCTGACACAGTGCTCTCTGCTGCCACCTCTGTCCATGTCAGGAACTGTCCAGAGCAGGAGAGGTTTTCTATGGGGATTTGCTGCTGCTCTGGACAGTTCCTGACATGGACAGAGGTGGCAGCAGAGAGCACTGTGTCAGACTGGAGAGAATACACTACTTCCTGCAGGACATACAGCAGCTGATTTTCGCTGGAGTTCCCCTTTAAACGACACCTGGGAATCCATCACTGATTACCAGAAGTTATTTATTAGTTAGTTTTCGTTCCCGCGCTCTGTTGCGCCCTCCATACATTTTGCGGTACATAGTGGAGACCTCACTTCCTCGTGATATCTCGGCTTATTACGCACGGACGCCATTGCCGCTTTATTCCAGTAAATTATGCGCGGTGGCGGCTTCTTCCTTTGTGCCATCTATCCGGCTTCTTCTTGTTATTCCTGATACAATTCTCTTCTCTTCTTCTATTTTTTTTCAATCGCAAAACAAAGGGAAGCACAGCCGGCCGGGAGCTGTGAATAGAAAGCGTCTGATTGATACGCCGGCCGCGGCCAAAGCCGCCGCCGCTAATTGCCTTTCAAATGCCCTCATTAATCAAAGTGAGAAGAGTGGGTGACAGGAGGCTGTCACCGCCCGACTCCTCGCCACTCACCCCGCAGCGTGGGGCCCTGCCCTCTATAATGGGCACCGCCGCCACCGCCCGCACCTGGGCTCATCCGCCAGAGGTCTGCCCGCTGCCGTCCGCCATCTCCGGGGGCCAATTTACTTCTTATTTAACGATTCCGAACTTTCATGTTTGTCAATGAGCGCCGCACGAGAACGATACAAACAAATTTAATTAGTCTTCTCGTTTTATTTATTTTTCTCACCTTCCCCCCCGACTCCTGTGTTTACACGAACGCAGCCGGAAAAGCCGCCAGGCGGGGTGCAGGGTTGAGCGCTGCGCCAGGACGCAGCAATATCACATGACTAATGATGGCAACCCTGACGGCCCTGGAAGAGAAACTGGTGAGAGGCGCAGAGACCCCCCCATCCCCCGCCGCCATACATGTAAGACACCCCCATCCCCCGCCACCATATATGTAATAGAGACCCCCCCATCCCCCGCTGCCATACATGTAAGACACCCCCCATCCCCCGCCGCCATATATGTAACCAAGACCCCCCCATCCCCCACCGCCATACACGTAAGACACCCCGCCGCCATATATGTAAGACACCCCCCATCCCCCGCTGCCATACATGTAAGACACCCCCCATCCCCCGCCGCCATATATGTAACCAAGACCCCCCCATCCCCAGCCGCCATATATGTAACAGAGACCCCCCCATCCCCCGCCGCCATATATGTAACAGAGACCGCCCCATCCCCCGCCGCCATATATGTAACAGAGACCCCCCCATCCCCCGCCGCCATATATGTAACAGAGACCGCCCCATCCCCCGCCGCCATATATGTAACAGAGACCGCCCCATCCCCCGCCGCCATATATGTAACAGAGACCGCCCCATCCCCCGCCGCCATATATGTAACAGAGACCGCCCCATCCCCCGCCGCCATATATGTAACAGAGACCGCCCCATCCCCCGCCACCATATATGTAACAGAGACCGCCCCATCTGCCGCCACCTGTGACTACCTCTCTATACACAGAATATACAGGTGGCGGGGCTATGACTACCTCTCTATACACAGGATATACAGGGGGCGGGGCTGTGACTACCTCTCTATACACAGAATATACAGGTGGCGGGGCTGTGACTACCTCTCTATACACAGGATATACAGGGGGCGGGGCTGTGACTACCTCTCTATATACAGGGGGGGGGGGGCTGTGACTACCTCTCTATATACAGGATATACAGGGGGCGGGGCTGTGACTACCTCTCTATACACAGGATAAATGCGATGCCCTGGCCCCTGGGGGCCACTTCCGCAGTGCTGGTGTTATGAGCGGGCAATGACCGGGGCAGCTGCAGGGTGTATACTTGTCACGGTATAGGCCTGAGGGCAGCACAGCTGTAGGGCCGGTCTGAGGAATCTGCGGGTGATGATGGGCATGCGATTCTTCGCTGCACTTAGTCAGGGCACCAGTTAGTGGACACCAATGCCAGGGTTCAGTAACAGCGGTTTTATTATAGATGAGGTAACTAGTAGCAACAGTTCTGTCCGGATGCAACCGGGTATATAGCAGGCTTTGACAAATAAAGCAGGAGTGGTGCTGCATAGGCTGTGAGAATACGTGCCGGATGATGGGAGTAGGAGTATGAGAGGAATAGCGTTGCTGGGTGGATTAGCTTGAGAATAATACTTGCTGTGAATCCTTGTAGCGATGAGGAGAGATAACGGAATGACACCCAGATGAGAGAGAAGACTCCGGACACTTGAGCAGGCAGATACAGCCGAAGACTTGAATACAGCAGCAGAATCAGTCACTCTTCTTATGGTGAAAAGGCTGCAGAGAAGAAGCCCAACTCCTCTGAGGTAGGAGAGGGACGACACACATCCTCCTTGCTTGGAAGCAGGGGGAAAACTAACTTGTTAGGAGGAAGTGGGAGGTCACATGGTTGCTCCTGGCCAGAACTAGTCGGCCATTGGAGGAACCATGGTTACAGGTCACGTGATCAACAGCCTTGCATACCACTGTACACTGTAATACACAGGAACACATGAGAATACACATGAAAATGCACAATACCAGAGAATACTAGGGGAAAACCAGCAGCAGTTGCAGTGCAAACACTTACCAGAACAGGCATTGACACAGAAATAGAAATGGCCATAATAGGAGTAGTAGTCTGCATGTTCTGGGACACTGCATACCTCCCTAGCAAATTTGAGCCGACCTCGGCGAATCTAGAAGGCAGCAAACATGAATAGACTGGACAATCAAACAACAGGAATGAATGATGAGAGTGAGTGTGATGAGGTGTGTGTTTCCCACACCCAAGGCACAGGTGAGAAGAGAGAGAAGATGAGAAACCCTAGTGGCAGGACTTCACCTAGGGGTGCCTAACATACTCTGGCGACCAGGTAGCTAGTGTGTGAACCATCTGACATGTAAGCCAGGACAACTTAACTGCTGGCGGGTGACCCTCCATATTCCAGCCAGTTAGACAGTAGGTTTTCTGTTAAATGTGTTACCCTACTGGAGGAGAGAACTGTGAAGACCTGTGTACTACCTTGGCGTGTCTGAGTAGTGTCTTGGATACCTGGAAGAGAAAAGAACAAAATAATAAAAGCAAACATACATGGGGGCCCCTTTCATACCACTCAATCACACACACAAGCACTCCACAGGCCAAACACACGAAAGGGTATCCAAGGTGCGATATGTATGGACCAGTGTGAAGGTTAGGTAAGACTATGTGTGATTACTACTGTGTTGGGACAAGACAGAGGTGAACAAATACTGGAAACAAAAGGAAGGGGAACACAAGGGACAACAAATACTGCGAGGTCTTGAGGAGAACTGGCTCACATGAATCTGAATGAAACCTGAGAGAAATCTGAATGAAAATCTGAGAAAAATCTGAATACAAACTGGCTCAACTAAATCTTTCCAGCTATAGATATGATAATAATACACAATACTGAGACTGGATGAGAAAATACACTCCTACATAAACTGGACTTTCTCTGGGGTATATATATATACTGACTTCTCTTACTCAGAGGAGGAGCTATCTGACTTAGACACTGGAAAATATACTGTTTTACAAAAGAGGCGCTCTACTCTGAGGCAATCTATGTAACCTTGTGCTTACTCAGAGGAGGAAATACAAAGACTTCGATAACACTGGAATGCAATAGTAGAAAAAGTGCAATAATGAAATAAGTGCAATAATACCCTGTGTGGAACACACAATCACAGGAAAGTGCATTAGGAAGGAATGGGTTAAGTGTCTCTGTGAGGTAGAGTCTCTTTTAGGCAATTAGACATCGTCCATGGAAAAGGCTCTGGGACAGGCACTAGAGAACCTTTTGTTATTGTAAGTGTCCATCAGCTCATGACTGGTTAGTACAGGGAACTTGGTCAGGAGAACCAGGCACAAACCTTGAACGTTGCATACACTAGAATGGTGAAACAGTTCACAAAAAAAAACACAGTCATAGAACTCAGCCCTTGGGAGGACATTTAACAGAAATGTCCTGGAGGACCCCAAGTGGCACCCCTCTTTTTCTCCCAGGGATAATACCGGGAGGAAGCCGGAGCAGGAGCATCATCTGCTGCGGTGGTGACCACGAGGCTAGGGGTCACGGTGGTCACAGGAGAGACAGTAGGGGCTACTGTGGTCACAGGAGAGACAGTAGGGGCTACTGTGGTCACAGGAGAGACAGTAGGGGCCACGTGGTAGGTGGTGGTAGTGGAGGAGACAGCAGCTTTAGCCACGGCAGGGGAAGGAGCGGTGCTAGCAGCCGAAGTAGATGGGCCCGGAGCAGGGGCATAGTCTGGATAGGGCACAGTCGGGGGCTCCTCCGGCACTAGGCCAGACTTGGCAGGCAGGCCCCCCTTAGTGGAAGAAGCAGTGGGTGGCTGGGCCGTAGTGGGGCTAACCGTCACGGTGCTAGCCATGGTAGGGGCGGTCTGAGTCACCGGAGGCAAGAGAGAGAGGGCCTGCTGAATCTCCTCGGCTATTCTGCTGATGATGGGGTCATCACCAAACACCCACTGCGGCAAGGAAGGTGTCTCGGGCTCAGGGAGCCGCCAGGGGCTGGTGAAACAGAAGGCCTTCGGCTTTTTCCCTTTACTAGGGCCGGGTAACGGGGTGTCCGGAGGTCCGGTACTCACTATTTTGTCCCGTTCCGGTGAAGTCGATCCTCCGGTGGAGAAGGCCAAGTCGGACTCGCTGGAACGGCCGGTCTCCGGGGAAGGACTGGTGCCGGATGATGGTCCCCCGTCCGGGTCAGCGCAGAGTGGAGTGGAAGCCCGGGTGGAACCTATGTCGTCCGACGCAACGGAGCCCCAGCTGGAGTCGCTGTCCGGAGGTAGCGGAGTTAGGAGACAGGCAGGATCTACCTCCGCTAGGCTTGTAGGCCATTCAGGCACAACGGGAGCAGCAGCAGCGAAGATGCACTCCTCAGGGGTCGCCATCTTGTCTCGCTCTGGCCGGAACTTGTAGCAGGAAGGGGAGGAGCGCCAGGCTGGAGGATCAGGCTCCAAAGTCTGCCCAGCAACAATGACGTCAGTGGAAGCGGCCGGCCAATCAGGAGAGACACAGTCATTATCAATGGCGCCAAACAATTCCCGCTTCTCGGCCGCATGGCGGTTAACCCCCTCGTCACTGGGGGATGGCGCAGGTAGAAATAACAGCAAGAAGCGGCCATTTTGTGTACAGTCCCAGCCGTGCAGCGACTCAGTTATCAGAACTCCCATGGCAATTTTAGCACAGTCTCTGGAGACGATAGTAAACTGTAGATCTGGTACACCGCGTGGCGGGTATATCCTGTTCGTGACGCCAAATGCGATGCCCTGGCCCCTGGGGGCCACTTCCGCAGTGCTGGTGTTATGAGCGGGCAATGACCGGGGCAGCTGCAGGGGTTATACTTGTCACGGTATAGGCCTGAGGGCAGCACAGCTGTAGGGCCGGTCTGAGGAATCTGCGGGTGATGATGGGCATGCGATTCTTCGCTGCACCTAGTCAGGGCACCAGTTAGTGGACACCAATGCCAGGGTTCAGT
Organism: Dendropsophus ebraccatus; assembly: GCF_027789765.1. NCBI lineage: Eukaryota > Metazoa > Chordata > Amphibia > Anura > Hylidae > Dendropsophus > Dendropsophus ebraccatus. The sequence continues at coordinate 3,917,486 of NC_091457.1, read as the reverse complement.
AACAGCGGTTTTATTATAGATGAGGTAACTAGTAGCAACAGTTCTGTCCGGATGCAACCGGGTATATAGCAGGCTTTGACAAATAAGGCAGGAGTGGTGCTGCATAGGCTGTGAGAATACGTGCCGGATGATGGGAGTAGGAGTATGAGAGGAATAGCGTTGCTGGGTGGATTAGCTTGAGAGTAATACTTGCTGTGAATCCTTGCAGCGATGAGGAGAGATAACGGAATGACACCCAGATGAGAGAGAAGAATCCGGACACTTGAGCAGGCAGATACAGCTGAAGACTTGAATACAGCAGCAGAATCAGTCACTCTTCTTATGGTGAAAAGGCTGCAGAGAAGAAGCCCAACTCCTCTGAGGCAGGAGAGGGACGACACACAACCTCCTTGCTTGGAAGCAGGGGGAAGACTAACTTGTCAGCAGGAAGTGGGAGGTCACATGGTTGCTCCTGGCCAGAACTAGTCGGCCATTGGAGGAACCATGGTTACAGGTCACGTGATCAACAGCCTTGCATACCACTGTACACTGTAATACACAGGAACACATGAGAATACACATGAAAATGCACATTACCAGAGAATACTAGGGGAAAACCAGCAGCAGTTGCAGTGCAAACACTTACCAGAACAGGCATTGACACAGAAATAGAAATGGCCATAATAGGAGTAGTAGTCTGCATGTTCTGGGACACTGCATATACAGGGGGCGGAGCTGTGACTACCTCTCTATACACAGGATATACAGGGGGCGGAGCTGTGACTACCTCTCTATACACAGGATATACAGGGGACGGGGCTGTGACCACCTCTCTATACACAGGATATACAGGGGGCGGGGCTGTGACCACCTCTCTATACACAGGATATACAGGGGGCGGGGCTGTGACTACCTCTCTATACACAGGATATACAGGGGGCGGGGCTGTGACTACCTCTCTATACACAGGATATACAGGGGGCGGGGCTGTGACTACCTCCTGGAGTATGAGCTGGGTGGATGTGTGGCGGGGTGCGGACAGGATGTGATGCGTTTCTCGCTCTCAGTTTTCCAAACGTGTTATAAATGTTTGGTGTAGGATGTGGAGTCAGCGGGATAGTAATGGCCGCCGCCGCCTCTTCAGGCCACAAGTGCTGTCAGCATTCAATTACCGCATGAAAGGGAGAATCACAGCTCACTGTTACATCCGCAACGCCATGATGGGACCCTGGACTAGCTGTATGCTAGTAAGGCAGAGCTGCAGGGTAAAGCATGGAGGGAAGGAGATATGGGAGATATGAGACTTAGATGGAGTCATGGATTATAGCTGTATGCTAGTAAGGCAGAGCTGCAGGGTAAAGCATGGAGGGAAGGAGATATGGGAGATATGAGACTTAGATGGAGTCGTGGAATATAGCTGTATGCTAGTAAGGCAGAGCTGCAGGGAAGGAGATATGAGACTTAGATGAGTCATTGATTATAGCTGTATGCTGATAAAGCAGAGCTGTGGTATTAAGCAAATATCTCTAATGGATCTCGGTGTGAGTGAAGGAGATGGCCCGCTCCTCCGCTGCTGCCGCTCTCCACTCAACAAAATAACATGAGGGGAGAGGGGAGGAAATGGACGTGCACGCCCTCTCCTTCACTCACAGTGGGACACCGAGACATAGACACTGTGTGGCAGTATTATATAGACACTGTGTGGCAGTATTATATAGACACTGTGTGGCAGTATTATATAGACACTGTGTGGCAGTATTATATAGACACTGTGTGGCAGTATTATATAGACACTGTGTGGCAGTATTATATAGACACTGTGTGGCAGTATTATATAGACACTGTGTGGCAGTATTATATAGACACTGTGTGGCAGTATTATATAGACACTGTGTGGCAGTATTATATTTACACTATATGGCAGTATTATATATACACTATGTGGCTGTATTATATAGACACTGTATGGTGGTATTATATGGACACTATATGGCAGTATTATATAGACACTATATGGCAGTATTTTATATACACTATATGACAGTACTATATATACACTATATGGCTGTATTGTATAAATAATAATGTCATATAGTGTATATATAATACTGCCATATAGTGTCTATATAATACAGCCATATAGTGTCTATATAATACAGCCATATAGTGTCTATATAATACAGCCATATAGTGTCTATATAATACAGCCATATAGTGTATATATAATACTGCCATATAGTGTCTATATAATACAGCCATATAGTGTCTATATAATACAGCCATATAGTATATATACACTATATGACAGTATTATTTATACACTATATGGCTGTATTATATAGACACTATCTGGCAGTATTATATATACACTATATGGCTGTATTATATAGACACTATCTGGCAGTATTATATATACACTATATGGCTGTATTATATAGACACTATCTGGCAGTATTATATATACACTATATGGCTGTATTATATAGACACTATATGGCAGTATTATATATACACTATATGGCTGTATTATATAGACACTGTATGGTGATATTATATGGACACTATATGGCGGTACTATATCGACACTATATGGCAGTATTTTATATACACTATATGACAGTACTATATATACACACTATATGACAGTATTATATATACACTATATGACAGTATTATTTATACACTATATGGCTGTATTATTTATACACTATATGGCTGTATTATTTATACACTATATGGCTGTATTATATAGACACTGTATGGTGGTATATGGACACTATATGGCAGTATTATATAGACACTATATGACCGTATTACACTATATGGCTGTATTATATGGACACTGTATGGCAGCGTTATATGGACACTGTAAGGCAGTATTATATAGATACAGTGAGGCAGGATTATATATACACTATATGGCAGTATTATATATACACTATATGACAGTATTATATGGACAGTATATGACAGTATTATATAGACACTATATGACAGTATTATATAGACACTATATGACAGTATTATATAGACACTGTATGGTGGTATTATATGGACGCTATATGGCAGTATTATATAGACACCATATATAATGCTGTCATATAGTGTATATATAATACGGTCATAGACACTATATGGCTGTATTATATGGACACTATATGGCAGCATTATATAGACACTACATGGCTGTATTATCTGGACACTCTAAGGCAGTATTATATAGATACAGTGAGGCAGTATTATATGGACACAATACACCCAGGGCTGATAGACTCATAGACCCCCAACCGTAACTTCTCGACATCACGTGACCTGCAAAAGCACAAAACCAGAGCAAAAGCCACAACCACGTGGACCGGACTCGACCCCCCCCCCCCCCCCCCTGGCGGTGACAGGCGCTCTATAATAATAATAATGAGCGCTGATTACAGATGCACGGGGCTGTCCGCCAGCCATCGCTCCACCGCCGCTCGTCACATAATAAGGATTGATAAAATGTTGGGGCCAAAATGTTAAAAATGCTGCTATCGATTAGCAGGCGGCGTAATAATGAAGGCGCGGGGGGGCCGGGGACGGCGGCCATGGATCACTGTGACAAAGCCGCCGCCACCGCCTCACATTGTCAGACGCCACAATTAATCCCAGAGAACCGCAAACGGCAAATAAAGGAGTCACCGGCTCATTACGGGGCGACCTTGAGAGCGAGGGTGACCTCTGCCAGCCACAAAGTATATAACGGTGTGAGGAAGAACCGCGCACACCGACTGCTAATAACCCGGAGACACCCCCCCATATACAGATACATGGACAAAGGGGAGGAGCCATCCACACCAACCAATCACTGGAATCCTAGGTGTCATGAACCAGGAGGCTCAGGATGGGTAACAATGTATCTGTACTGGAATCCTAGGTGTCGTGAAGCAGGAGGCTCAGGATGGGTAACAATGTATCTGTACTGGAATCCTAGGTGCCGTGAAGCAGGAGGCTCAGGATGGGTAACAATCCATCTGTACTGGAATTCTAGGTGCCATGAAGCAGGAGGCTCAGGATGGGTAACAATCCATCTGTACTGGAATCCTAGGTGCCATGAAGCAGGAGGCTCAGGATGGGTAGTAATCCATCTGTACTGGAATCCTAGGTGCCATGAAGCAGGAGGCTCAGGATGGGTAACAATCCATCTGTACTGGAATCCTAGGTGCCATGAAGCAGGAGGCTCAGGATGGGTAACAATCCATCTGTACTGGAATCCTAGGTGTCATGAAGCAGGAGGCTCAGGATGGGTAGTAATCCATCTGTACTGGAATCCTAGGTGCCATGAAGCAGGAGGCTCAGGATGGGTAACAATGTATCTGTACTGGAATCCTAGGTGCCATGAAGCAGGAGGCTCAGGATGGGTAGTAATCCATCTGTACTGGAATCCTAGGTGTCATGAACCAGGAGGCTCAGGATGGGTAGTAATCCATCTGTACTGGAACCCTAGGTGCCATGAAGCAGGAGGCTCAGGATGGGTAGTAATCCATCTGTACTGGAATCCTAGGTGTCTGGAACCAGGAGGCTCAGGATGGGTAACAATGTATCTGTACTGGAATCCTAGGTGTCATGAACCAGGAGGCTCAGGATGGGTAACAATGTATCTGTACTGGAATCCTAGGTGTCATGAACCAGGAGGCTCAGAATGGGTAGTAATCCATCTGTACTGGAACCCTAGGTGCCATGAAGCAGGAGGCTCAGGATGGGTAACAATGTATCTGTACTGGAATCCTAGGTGCCATGAAGCAGGAGGCTCAGGATGGGTAGTAATCCATCTGTACTGGAATCCTAGGTGTCATGAAGCAGGAGGATCAGGATGGGTAACAATCCATCTGTACTGGAATCCTAGGTGTCATGAACCAGGAGGCTCAGGATGGGTAGTAATCCATCTGTACTGGAATCCTAGGTGTCATGAAGCAGGAGGATCAGGATGGGTAACAATCCATCTGTACTGGAATCCTAGGTGTCATGAACCAGGAGGCTCAGGATGGGTAACAATTTATCTGTACTGGAATCCTAGGTGTCATGAACCAGGAGGCTCAGGATGGGTAGTAATCCATCTGTACTGGAACCCTAGGTGCCATGAAGCAGGAGGCTCAGGATGGGTAACAATGTATCTGTACTGGAATCCTAGGTGCCATGAAGCAGGAGGCTCAGGATGGGTAGTAATCCATCTGTACTGGAATCCTAGGTGTCAGGAACCAGGAGGCTCAGGATGGGTAGTAATCCATCTGTACTGGAATCCTAGGTGTCATGAAGCAGGAGGATCAGGATGGGTAACAATCCATCTGTACTGGAATCCTAGGTGTCAGGAACCAGGAGGCTCAGGATGGGTAACAATGTATCTGTACTGGAATCCTAGGTGTCATGAAGCAGGGGGCTCAGGATGGGTAGTAATCCGTCTGTACTGGAATCCTAGGTGTCATGAAGCAGGAGGCTCAGGATGGGTAGTGCAGTGTTGGACAGGAATCATCCATCTTTGCTGCAGTCACATCGAGGGAGTATTTGAGTATTCTCTGATGATGATGATGATGATGATGATGATGATGATGATGAGTGTATGATATAGCAGGAGGTGAGTGGCTCCACCTAGTGCTGAGTGCAGGACATCCCCGACCACATGGCAAGTACCCCAGGGAGGGGGAAGGGGGCGCTCTGGGCTATCACCTGCTGTTCTTCCATAACTTCAAGGTATTGCAGGGAATGACACATTGTGACGGAAAAGCTGTGAGAAAACACTAAACAGTCACAACGTGGGGAAAAAAATGACATTTATCGATTATAGAAAGTTTACTACAAGTTAAGCTTCTCATCCATCTACTGTATATACTCTATGTACAGCTGCAGGATCTGGGCTCTGTGGGTGTCCCCCTATGAAGCTGCAGGATCTGGGCTCTGCGGGTGTCCCCCTATGAAGCTGCAGGATCTGGGCTCTGTGGGTGTCCCCCTATGAAGCTGCAGGATCTGGGCTCTGTGGGTGTCCCCCTATGAAGCTGCAGGATCTGGGCTCTGCGGGTGTCCCCCTATGAAGCTGCAGGATCTGGGCTCTGCGGGTGTCCCCCTATGAAGCTGCAGGATGTGGGCTCTGCGGGTGTCCCCCTATGAAGCTGCAGGATGTGGGCTCTGCGGGTGTCCCCCTATGAAGCTGCAGGATGTGGGCTCTGCGGGTGTCCCCCTATGAAGCTGCAGGATCTGGGCTCTGTGGGTGTCCCCCTATGAAGCTGCAGGATCTGGGCTCTGTGGGTGTCCCCCTATGAAGCTGCAGGATCTGGGCTCTGTGGGTGTCCCCCTATGAAGCTGCAGGATCTGGGCTCTGTGGGTGTCCCCCTATGAAGCTGCAGGATCTGGGCTCTGCGGGTGTCCCCCTATGAAGCTGCAGGATCTGGGCTCTGCGGGTGTCCCCCTATGAAGCTGCAGGATCTGGGCTCTGCGGGTGTCCCCCTATGAAGCTGCAGGATCTGGGCTCTGCGGGTGTCCCCCTATGAAGCTGCAGGATGTGGGCTCTGCGGGTGTCCCCCTATGAAGCTGCAGGATGTGGGCTCTGTGGGTGTCCCCCTATGAAGCTGCAGGATGTGGGCTCTGTGGGTGTCCCCCTATGAAGCTGCAGGATCTGGGCTCTGTGGGTGTCCCCCTATGAAGCTGCAGGATCTGGGCTCTGTGGGTGTCCCCCTATGAAGCTGCAGGATCTGGGCTCTGTGGGTGTCCCCCTATGAAGCTGCAGGATCTGGGCTCTGTGGGTGTCCCCTTATGAAGCTGCAGGATGTGGGCTCTGTGGGTGTCCCCCTATGAAGCTGCAGGATCTGGGCTCTGTGGGTGTCCCCCTATGAAGCTGCAGGATCTGGACTCGTGGGTGTCCCCCTATGAAGTTTCAGGATTAGGGCTCTGTGGGTGTCCCCCCTATAAAGCTGCAGGATCTGGGCTCTGTGGGTGCCCCCCTATGAAGCTGCAGGATGTGGGCTCTGTAGGTGTCCCCCTATGAAGCTGCAGGATCTGGACTCTGTGGGTGCCCCCTATGAAGCTGCAGGATCTGGACTCTGTGGGTGTCCCCCTATGAAGCTGCAGGATGTGGGCTCTGTAGGTGCCCCCCTATGAAGCTGCAGGATCTGGGCTTTGTGGGTGTCCCAAATGAAGCTGCAGGATCAGGGCTCTGTGGGTGTCCCCCTATGAAGCTGCAGGATCTGGGCTCTGTAGGTGCCCCCCTATGAAGCTGCAGGATCTGGGCTTTGTGGGTGTCCCAAATGAAGCTGCAGGATCAGGGCTCTGTGGGTGTCCCCCTATGAAGCTGCAGGATCAGCACCCTGTGGCTGTCCCCCTATGAGGCTGCAGGATGTGGGTCCTGTAGGTGTCCCCCTATGAAGCTGCAGGATCTGGGCTCTGTGGGTGTCCCCCTATGAAGCTGCAGGATTCGGGCTCTGTGGGTGTCCCCCTATGAAGCTAGAGGATCAGCACTCTGTGGGTGTCCCCCTATGAAGCTGCAGGATCTGGGCTCTGTGGGTGTCCCCTATGAAGCAGCAGGATCTGGGCTCTGTAGGTGTCCCCCTATTAAGCTGCAGGATGTGGGCTCTGTAGGTGTCCCCCCTATGAAGCTGCAGGATTTGGGCTCTGTGGGTGTCCCCTATGAAACTGGAGGATCAGCACTCTGTAGGTGTCCCCCTATGAAGCTGCAGGATCTGGGCTCTGTGGGTGTCCCCCTATAAAGCTGCAGGATGTGGGCTCTGTAGGTGTCCCCCTATGAAGCTGCAGGATCTGGGCTCTGTGGGTGTCCCCCTATGAAGCTGCAGGATCTAGGCTCTGTGGGTGTCCCCTATGAAGCAGCAGGATCTGGGCTCTGTAGGTGTCCCCCCTATGAAGCTGCAGGATTAGGGCTCTGTGGGTGTCCCCCTATGAAGCTGGAGGATCAGCACTCTGTGGGTGTCCCCTATGAAGCAGCAGGATCTGGGCTCTGTAGGTGTCCCCCTATGAAGCTGCAGGATTAGGGCTCTGTGGGTGTCCCCCTATGAAGCTGCAGGATGTGGGCTCTGTGGGTGTCCCCCCTATGAAGCTGCAGGATCTAGGCTCTGTGGGTGTCCCTTATGAAGCTGCAGGATGTGGGCTCTGTAGGTGCCCCCCTATAAAGCTGCCGTTTGTGGGCTCTGTAGGTGCCCCCCTATAAAGCTGCCGTTTGTGGGCTCTGTAGGTGTCCCCCTATGAGGCTGCAGGATCTGGGGGGGGGGGGGGTGACCCCTAGCAGACCTCTCTCTTCTCTATGTAGAGATGCAGGAGCAGGGTGTCCATTATGGATTGGCCCAGGAGCAAAGCTCAATGGGTGCTCTCTGCTCCCCAACCAGTTGTTTTCTCTCCTCTATGTGTTATGGGGGGTGCCTATCTGTGTTGTAGATGGGGGGGGGGGCTCTCTTCTCTTTGTTGTAGGTGATGGGGCTCCTCAGTGTGTTGTGTGTTGGGGGTCCTCCTCTCTGTGTTTTGGTGACTGTAGGGGGGGCTCTTCTGTGTGTTGGGGTGACTGTAGGGGGGCTCTGTGTGTCATGGGTCCTCCTCTGTGTAGTGATGACTAGGGGAGGTCCTCTCTTTGTTGGGGTGACTGTAGGGGGGCTCCCCTGTGTGCTGTGTGTTGGGGGTCCTCCTCTCTGTGTAGTGATGACTGTAGTAGTACTGGGGCAGTATTATAGGAGCACTGGGGCAGTATTATAGGAGCACTGGGGCAGTATTATAGGAGCACTGGGGCAGTATTATAGGAGCACTGGGGCAGTATTATAGGAGTACTGGGGCAGTATTATAGGAGCACTGGGGCAGTATTATAGGAGCACTGGGGCAGTATTATAGGAGTACTGGGGATGTATTATAAGAGTACTGGGGATGTATTATAGGAGTACTGGGGATGTATTATAGGAGCACTGGGGATGTATTATAGGAGTACTGGGGATGTATTATAGGAGTACTGGGGATGTATTATAGGAGTACTGGGGCAGTATAAGAGTACTGGATCAGTATTATAGGAGTACTGGGGCAGTATTATAGGAGCACTGGGGATGTATTATAGGAGCACTGGGGCAGTATTATAGGAGCACTGGGGATGTATTATAGGAGTACTGGGGCAGTATAAGAGTACTGGATCAGTATTATAGGAGTACTGGGGATGTATTATAAGAGTACTGGATCAGTATTATAAGAGTACTGGGGCAGTATTATAGGAGTACTGGGGATGTATTATAAGAGTACTGGATCAGTATTATAAGAGTACTGGGGATGTATTATAGGAGCACTGGGGATGTATTATAAGAGTACTGGATCAGTATTATAGGAGTACTGGGGCAGTATTATAGGAGTACTGGGGATGTATTATAGGAGTACTGGGGATGTATTATAGGAGTACTGGGGATGTATTATAGGAGTACTGGGGATGTATTATAGGAGTACTGGGGCAGTATTATAGGAGTACTGGGGCAGTATAAGAGTACTGGATCAGTATTATAGGAGTACTGGGGATGTATTATAGGAGTACTGGGGCAGTATTATAGGAGTACTGGGGCAGTATAAGAGTACTGGATCAGTATTATAGGAGTACTGGGGATGTATTATAAGAGTACTGGATCAGTATTATAGGAGTACTGGGGATGTATTATAAGAGTACTGGATCAGTATTATAGGAGTACTGGGGATGTATTATAAGAGTACTGGATCAGTATTATAGGAGTACTGGGGATGTATTATAGGAGTACTGGGGATGTATTATAGGAGTACTGGGGATGTATTATAGGAGTACTGGGGATGTATTATAGGAGTACTGGGGCAGTATTATAGGAGTACTGGGGCAGTATAAGAGTACTGGATCAGTATTATAGGAGTACTGGGGATGTATTATAAGAGTACTGGATCAGTATTATAGGAGTACTGGGGATGTATTATAAGAGTACTGGATCAGTATTATAGGAGTACTGGGGCAGTATTATAGGAGTACTGGGGATGTATTATAGGAGTACTGGGGCAGTATTATAGGAGTACTGGGGCAGTATTATAGGAGTACTGGGGCAGTATTATAGGAGTACTGGGGATGTATTATAGGAGTACTGGGGATGTATTATAGGAGCACTGGGGCAGTATTATAGTAGTACTGGGGCAGTATTATAGGAGTACTGGGCAGTATTATAAGAGTACTGGGGATGTATTTGTTTGACTTTATGAAGCCAGACACTCCCAGGATAGGATGATTACAGATATGAATTAGCAGCTGCAGTTCTGCTTAAAACTTGAAATCACAGACACAGACAGCTGATGTACGTATCAGTAACATAGGTTGGGGAAGCGTGCCCTTTATTGATTTGTGTTAACTTTTATAGACAAAATATGGGGCAGTATTATATATATATATATATATATATATATATATATATATATATATATATATATATATGTATGTGTAATCCTACAGGTCACGGTGGCAGCAGGTAAAATCACATCAGCCTTATCACTGGGGCAGTAATATAGGAGCACTAGGGCAGTATAATAGGAGTACTGGGGCAGTATTATAGGAGCACTGGGGAAGGCACTGCTAGTCGTCTCTACTGGTATATAGTTATTTGTGTGGTATAGTCACTGCTGGTATACAGTTATGTGTGCGGTATAGTCACTGCTGGTATACAGTTATGTGTGCGGTATAGTAACTGCAGGTACATAGTTATATGCGGTATAGTGACTGCTGTTATACAGTTATGTGTGCAGTATAGTCACTGCTGGTATACAGTTATGTGTGTGGTATAGTCACTGCTGGTATATAGTTATGTGTGGTATAGTCACTGCTGGTATACAGTTATGTGTAACATGAAAGAACAAGGAAAAAATGTCAGCTCACCAAACTTGCTGTAGTGTTTAACTCAGTTGGCAGTAGTGTCTTGAAGCACGTGGGAAAAACATATTGCGGGCCACAACCCGTAGGGCAATCAGCAAAGGGTAAACGTCCACAGCTTCTTAAAATTTGAAAATCTTTATTGCGGCATCAAAACATAAAAGAACAAACAAAAAAGTGAACAGTGAGCTTAAAAAACGCCGACGCGTTGCGAGGCTCTACCTCTTAATCATGGCAAGGTGAAAGCATGAATGACAGATTTTTATGTTGCCTCATGTGATGCGAAAGGGATAGGACACGCCTCTCAAAGGGAGGAGAAATCTCTCGTCAGATCGATCACATGATCGGCTTACAGCATATATACAAAAAACAACAAAAAAACAAGAGAGAAATAACAAGAAAACTCCCAGAAATAAACACCAGTTAAAGACCCAAGGGGCTTAGTAAATATACAATAAGTCTGATTTATAGTTCAGGCCTCTAGGGAATCTGGTGTCCAATAGGAGAATCCACAGGGCTTCTCGTTTGCGCAGAAGGGAAGTCCAATTGCCTCCCCTCCTGGGTTGTTTAACCCTTTCTATGGCGCTAATGCGAAGACTATTGATGTTACCAGAGTGACACTCTACGAAGTGTTTTGCTAAACCGGATAGCAATCTGCTAGATCTACCAAGGGAATGTGATCTGATGTCCGTGATGTGTTCCCCCATACGGATCTTAAGTTTTCGTGTACTGGAACCTACATACTGGACGTTGCACATATTGCAACATGCTACATATACAATATAATTTGTGTTACAGTTAATGAAAGATTTTATAGGATAGTTACGCCCTGTACTGCTGGAAGTAATGGAATTACCCTTGACTGCGAATTGGCAGATACCGCATCGCGGTACCGCACATTTAAAAAATCCCTGGACTGAAAGCCAATTGTGTGCTCCTCTATCAGACACGCTGGAGGAAACATCGCTAGGTGCAAGTAAGTTACCCAAAGTAAGACCACGTCGTGCCACACATTTGATGCCGGTTTTAAGGGCTAGTTCACATTTACTGTCCTGATAGAGTAAAGGCAAGTATCTATTTACAATCTTACAAATGTCCTGAAACTGTGGGCTATATCTGGTGGAAAAAACTATGGGATTATGGGAAGGATTGGCTTGGAGACCGTTCACATTGCGATTAGATGTTTCATGTCTATCCTGCAGATGGAAAGAACGGTCCCTACTCTCAGCTATGGTCCTTGCTCGGGTGGTGACATGATGTTTATAACCTCTACGTGTCAGGCGATAGGTAAGTTGTTCGGCCTGGCTAGTATAGATGTCTTTGTTCGAGCAATTACGTATAAGGCGAATAAATTCACCTATAGGTAAGTTTCTGGTGACGTGTGAGGGGTGGCTGCTAGAGGCATGGAGTACCCCATTTCCTGCACTCGGTTTTCTGTATAATTCAGACTGTATTTTACCTTCCACAAACCTAAGTGTGACATCTAAAAAGGAAATGGATTCAGCTTCAAATTGAAAAGTAAAACTAAGGTTAAGTGGATTATCATTAATAAACCGCACAAAATCCGCAGCCTCCACATGTGAACCTCGCCAGACCAGGAGGAGGTCATCTATGTAGCGTCCATACCAGGCCACCAAGCCTAAAAAAGGGTTATGGACACTACATAGATAAACCTCCTCCCAATATGCCATGAATAGATTGGCTAAAGAAGGAGAAAAAGACGCACCCATGGGACAACCAAGGACCTGTAAAAAGAAATCTTCACCAAACTGAAAAAAATTGTTGGTCAACAGAAAAAAAGTAACCTTTAGTATAAATTCACACAGTACATTGCTGTAGTTACTATATTTTTTCAAATGAAAGGCCAAAGCAGTGATAGCAACATCATGGGGTATGTTCGAGTAGAGTGCAACCACATCGCAAGATAGCCAGGATACATTGTGTAACTCTGGAAGGTTTTCTATACTGGTGAGTAGACTTTTACTGTCTCGAACATACCCCATGGTCCGAACCGCCAATGGCTGCAATAGGTTGTCCAGCCAAATACAAAGTCTTTCCAACAGGGAATTAATGCCAGAAACAATAGGACGAAAAGGAGGGGGAAAAATATTTTTATGGGTTTTTGGTAACGCATGGAAAACGGGGATAACTGGGAAAGGAGGAAAAAGATGGATACGTTGCTTATCACTCAAGACATTCCACTCCACCCCTGTATCCAACAGATCTTGTAGTTTATTTCTAATGATCCCAGTTGGATCACCTGGCAACTTTTTGTAGGTTGTCGTGTCATCCAATATACTGCGAACCTCCCGTATGTATAGATCTTTATCTAGGATAACTACAGAACCCCCTTTATCAGATTTTCTAAATACTAGGTAAGGGTTATTCCTAAGTTCTGTCAGGGCTATGCGTTCTTCCCTAGTTAAATTGTCCCTGTGTGCATTATCCCCAGGGTGTGTATAAAGATCTGTAAGTGCTTCTTCCACCCTATGTTGGAATAAATCCATTCCAGAAGTTCTGGATTGCACAGGGTAGAAGGTGGGGTTAGGGATGGTAAGCCGACCCCCGGTGTTAGTAATGTTTTGTTCATCGTTTAACCCCAGAGCCTGTAAATCAGAAAGTCCTTGAATACACATCTGTTCAGAAAACAACAAGTTAGTGGGAATAATACCTCTACCTATCAAGTTTAGATCCGACCTTTCGGTATCAGTGGTGGCACTCTGTAACATGTTGGCCAACGGTAAAGCAGGTACAGTGTCCTCTGATACATTAGGCATGAAATGTCTCTTAACTGTAATCTGACGCACAAACTTGTTTACGTCCTGAATAGTATCATATAAACAGAACTTTTTAGTAGGAACAAAAGTCAAGCCAAGGGACAGTACCTTCATTTGAGCATTTGTGACTGTACACGCTGATAGATTGTAGACATCTAGGGCGGCCGGTGCTACCATCTCCTGCGGGCTCCTCCGTGACCTCCACGATCGGTGTTTACGCCCGGCTCGGCGGGTCGTTGGACGTTTTTTGGTTGTTGAAAATCAGGTGCGCCTCTGGAGCGTGTTACTGGGGGGTCACGATGAAAATTTCTTTTCTTGTTGTTTCTGCGGCGAGCCCCACTGGTAGAGTTGCGGTTTCTGTTGGTGGAAGAAGTGGCCACTTCCTCCTGTTCAGAATAGTCTGTTTGAATATCCGAGCTGTCCGCATCTGAAGTATCAAAAGACACAGATTTTTGGCTGGAGGAGCCTTGATTAGGATTTTTAAGAATTGGTGGGAAAGAACGCTGGATGCGGCGTTGTTCCCACCAGGTATAAACAGTGTCCGTTGAGTAATCTTTTAAATCTCTATTAAACTTTATTTTCTTTGTTTCCATAATATCGTTCTCCACCTCTGTTAATGATTGGTGTGTCTGATCCAACATAGTGGCAAAACCAGGGATATGATTAAACTGTTGTAGAGTAATGTCCATGTCGACAAGAGATTTGTTAAGGTCTGCCAACTTTTGTTCACTCTTTTTAATGATAATGTCCATAATGGTGAAGGAGCAGACTGAAAGGGCTTCATTCCATTCCGAAACAAAAACTTCCCCTTCTGTAGCATTAGGAGGTTTACGGACTCTTAGTCCCCTTGGGATCATCTTTTTCTCAGCATATTTTTTTAGAGTGATAATGTGCCACCAGAGCTTAATCTGTTTGATTTTTTGTTTTTCAAACAGCCATATGGACTTTTTGTAGTCTTCAGTGTTGTGCTCCGTGTCTCCACCTGAGAAAACCGCTGCTGCTTTGAGAAGACGTTCCTCATTATCCAGAGGGGCCTGTACGGCCATTTCCAGAAAAAAGCAAAAAACCCAAAACTGCCAATAATGTACTGAGAAAAAAGCAAATAATACAACTCAGCTGAGGGAGCAAGACTGTGCGGTCAATATAACATGAAAGAACAAGGAAAAAATGTCAGCTCACCAAACTTGCTGTAGTGTTTAACTCAGTTGGCAGTAGTGTCTTGAAGCACGTGGGAAAAACATATTGCGGGCCACAACCCGTAGGGCAATCAGCAAAGGGTAAACGTCCACAGCTTCTTAAAATTTGAAAATCTTTATTGCGGCATCAAAACATAAAAGAACAAACAAAAAAGTGAACAGTGAGCTTAAAAAACGCCGACGCGTTGCGAGGCTCTACCTCTTAATCATGGCAAGGTGAAAGCATGAATGACAGATTTTTATGTTGCCTCATGTGATGCGAAAGGGATAGGACACGCCTCTCAAAGGGAGGAGAAATCTCTCGTCAGATCGATCACATGATCGGCTTACAGCATATATACAAAAAACAACAAAAAAACAAGAGAGAAATAACAAGAAAACTCCCAGAAATAAACACCAGTTAAAGACCCAAGGGGCTTAGTAAATATACAATAAGTCTGATTTATAGTTCAGGCCTCTAGGGAATCTGGTGTCCAATAGGAGAATCCACAGGGCTTCTCGTTTGCGCAGAAGGGAAGTCCAATTGCCTCCCCTCCTGGGTTGTTTAACCCTTTCTATGGCGCTAATGCGAAGACTATTGATGTTACCAGAGTGACACTCTACGAAGTGTTTTGCTAAACCGGATAGCGATCTGCTAGATCTACCAAGGGAATGTGATCTGATGTCCGTGATGTGTTCCCCCATACGGATCTTAAGTTTTCGTGTACTGGAACCTACATACTGGACGTTGCACATATTGCAACATGCTACATATACAATATAATTTGTGTTACAGTTAATGAAAGATTTTATAGGATAGTTACGCCCTGTACTGCTGGAAGTAATGGAATTACCCTTGACTGCGAACTTACCTATCGCCTGACACGTAGAGGTTATAAACATCATGTCATCACCCGAGCAAGGACCATAGCTGAGAGTAGGGACCGTTCTTTCCATCTGCAGGATAGACATGAAACATCTAATCGCAATGTGAACGGTCTCCAAGCCAATCCTTCCCATAATCCCATAGTTTTTTCCACCAGATATAGCCCACAGTTTCAGGACATTTGTAAGATTGTAAATAGATACTTGCCTTTACTCTATCAGGACAGTAAATGTGAACTAGCCCTTAAAACCGGCATCAAATGTGTGGCACGACGTGGTCTTACTTTGGGTAACTTACTTGCACCTAGCGATGTTTCCTCCAGCGTGTCTGATAGAGGAGCACACAATTGGCTTTCAGTCCAGGGATTTTTTAAATGTGCGGTACCGCGATGCGGTATCTGCCAATTCGCAGTCAAGGGTAATTCCATTACTTCCAGCAGTACAGGGCGTAACTATCCTATAAAATCTTTCATTAACTGTAACACAAATTATATTGTATATGTAGCATGTTGCAATATGTGCAACGTCCAGTATGTAGGTTCCAGTACACGAAAACTTAAGATCCGTATGGGGGAACACATCACGGACATCAGATCACATTCCCTTGGTAGATCTAGCAGATCGCTATCCGGTTTAGCAAAACACTTCGTAGAGTGTCACTCTGGTAACATCAATAGTCTTCGCATTAGCGCCATAGAAAGGGTTAAACAACCCAGGAGGGGAGGCAATTGGACTTCCCTTCTGCGCAAACGAGAAGCCCTGTGGATTCTCCTATTGGACACCAGATTCCCTAGAGGCCTGAACTATAAATCAGACTTATTGTATATTTACTAAGCCCCTTGGGTCTTTAACTGGTGTTTATTTCTGGGAGTTTTCTTGTTATTTCTCTATTGTTTTTTTGTTGTTTTTTGTATATATGCTGTAAGCCGATCATGTGATCGATCTGACGAGAGATTTCTCCTCCCTTTGAGAGGCGTGTCCTATCCCTTTCGCATCACATGAGGCAACATAAAAATCTGTCATTCATGCTTTCACCTTGCCATGATTAAGAGGTAGAGCCTCGCAACGCGTCGGCGTTTTTTAAGCTCACTGTTCACTTTTTTGTTTGTTCTTTTATGTTTTGATGCCGCAATAAAGATTTTCAAATTTTAAGAAGCTGTGGACGTTTACCCTTTGCTGATACAGTTATGTGTGCAGTATAGTCACTGCTGGTATACAGTTATGTGTGCGGTATAGTCATTGCTGGTATACAGTTATGTGTGCGGTATAGTCACTGCTGGTATATAGTTATATATGCGGTATAGTGACTGCTGGTATATAGTTATGTGTGCGGTATAGTCACTGCTGGTATACAGCTATCTGTGTGGTATAGTCACTGCAGGTACATAGTTATATGCGGTATAGTCACTGCTGGTATATAGTTATGTGTGTAGTACAGTCACTGCAGGTATATAGCTATCTGTGTGGTATAGTCACTGCAGGTACATAGTTATGTGTGTAGTATAGTCACTGCTGGTATACAGTTATGTGTGTGGTATAGTCACTGCTGGTACATAGTTATGTGTGTGGTATAGTCACTGCAAGTATATAGGTATATCCTATCTATCTATCTCCTATCTATCTATCTCCTATCTATCTATCTCCTATCTATCTATCTCCTATCTATCTATCTCCTATCTATCTATCCATGCAAAAAAGGGGTCCGTGGAGCCTCAGTTACGAGTCTCAAAACACGGGAATAGCCAGATATCCCTCTCTCCAGAGAAGGAAGCCCATTGCCAAGGGGCGCCTCCTAGTGGGGAGAGCACCAAACCACCCTGATACGTAGTCCCTCAGGTCCTCACTCTGTTGCGAGCTTTGGGACCTAAATAGGGAAACACCAGGGTGGCCCCTGTAAGTCAAAGTCTAACTCTGTGGCGAGTCTAACGACATAAGACAAGGGTTACCAAGGCCGGGCATCCATCCACAGACTGCAGTTTCGGGGTATTTGCCCCTCGTCAGTGTGGAGCAGGATTCTGGCTACCGGGGCAATGAAAAATATACTCACCACAGAGTTAGACTTTGACTTACAGGGGCCACCCTGGTGTTTCCCTATTTAGGTCCCAAAGCTCGCAACAGAGTGAGGACCTGAGGGACTACGTATCAGGGTGGTTTGGTGCTCTCCCCACTAGGAGGCGCCCCTTGGTGATGGGCTTCCTTCTCTGATATCTATCTATCTCTATCTCTCCCCATTTCTGGGAGTCTCCTATGGACGCTGTATGAAGAGGTCATTGCTGTGCAGGTAGAGAGATGAGAGGAATAAGCATCTCGCTCTCTGTCCATCTGGGGTCGGGGAAGGGGGGACATGAAAGCTTCCGCGTATCTGATGTCAGGTGGCGGCTAAGTGACAGCAGTGGCAGCAGAGGAGGATGTGCTATTACTTAGCGCACACTGTCTTTCAGTGACTGTAAGCAATGATATCTAACAATACCCTAAGGAGCTAGTTAAGAAGCAGCGTACATCCTCGCAGAAGCACTTAGATGTAACTGCATTACAGGCTGTCAGCTGCTCGCTGGCTAACACACACATTGTGCTCACTCAGGATTATTGAGTTATTTGTTACGAGCAGATTTAAAAATCATCATAAAAGATTTCTAATTTTTCCTCCTTCACAGAAGACTAATGGCAAAGCATAAAAACTGCACCCGAAAGAGAGAAAAATCCCAGAAAAAATCCCAGACTTACCGACATCTCCTCTTATAGGAGAACAAAGGACTCGGCATCCACATCAGTGTTAGACCATGTTCACACTACGGGCAATAAAAAAGCCAACAATCTCTGTTTAAAAAGACGGTTTTGCTGCAATTTAATTGACTTCAGTGCAATGGATTGAAGTCAATGGAATAACGGACGTCCAATGCAAACAGTATATAAAATGATGGACGTTGTCTGTGCAGACCCCTATATACAACAATATAACTACTAAAATACGAACTGGAGAGAAAGGAACGGCTGCACATCCCATCTATGGCTGATACTAATGCCGCTAGGCCTATATTAAAAATCAACACCAGAGTGTCTGTATATGAATTGATCAAGCCATATTGCCCCGTGTACCACCGCGCAGGTCCTCTGGTCCACACGGGTCCCTACGCTAACTCCACACCGTGTTTGTTTCTCTCTTTTCTCCCGTGTTTTGCACTCCTCCTGGTGAGACCCACATGACCGCAATTAGCAGGAGACACCTGAGTGCACATGGTTTTAATCCCTCCTGTTTTTTCCCATTCTGTCTGCAGCTATGGTGAGTGTAATTCCTCATCCAGACTTGTGCTGCTTGGGGGCGACCTTCTCCGCCGGCGGTGCTGGCCGGGTTCTGGTGTGGTGTTTTTGGGTCTGGTCCTGTGGCATGGGGGTCGCAGGGCCGTCCCATGGCCCCCGTTCCCTGACTGTGCGTGCCTGCGGGGTTGGTGGCCACTGACTGGCACGGTGTGGACTTAGTGTAGGGACCCATGTGTATCAGATACCGGCACAATGGTACATGGGGCAGTATAATACTGCTCCCTATATACAGGAATATACTACTAGGATGGCTCTATCCAGTGCCGGCAGTATACGGCTCTATCCAGTGCCGGCAGTATACGGCTCTATCCAGTGCCGGCAGTATACGGCTCTATCCAGTGCCGGCAGTATACGGCTCTATCCAGTGCCGGCAGTATACGGCTCTATCCAGTGCCGGCAGTATACGGCTCTATCCAGTGCCGGCAGTATACGGCTCTATCCAGTGCCGGCAGTATACGGCTCTATCCAGTGCCGGCAGTATACGGCTCTATCCAGTGCCGGCAGTATACGGCTCTATCCAGTGCCGGCAGTATACGGCTCTATCCCTGCAGTGCTCTCTGTGATGGCGTCCCCCCGCTGTGCTTCTTTCCTCCCTCCATGCCGTGCATACAGAGCGGAGGACGCCGTGGCCTCCGTCGCCCTCCCTATCACATGACTTTGAGTTGCGGGTTCAGTAATTGTAGAAGTACAAAAAGCGGCTGTAAACACGTCGGATTACAGACATGTCGGCTGTCAGTGGATTCAGTAATGAATGGCGCAGAAGCGAGATAAAAATCACCGCCGGCCGGGAAACGCAAAGCCTACAAATTAAATTACCATTTGGGTGGGTCGGCCATTGGCGGCTCGTCCGTCTCCTGACCTCGCTAACGGCCACAATAATTAGTTTTTGTTCTGGATTAGGAGAACAGATTATTTTTCTATTGCGGCGCGGTTAATATACCGCCAATCTGATACACTATGATAATTCCGTCATTAGATTCCTGCTCAACACTGCGCACGCCCCGTACTGAAGGAGTACACTGACAGGGGGTCCCCAATACACTGCGCACGCCCCGTACTGAAGGATGAAGGAGTACACTGACAGGGGGTCCCCAATACACTGCGCACGCCCCGTACTGAAGGATGAAGGAGTATACTGACAGGGGGTCCACAATACACTGCGCACACCCTGTACTGAAGGAGTACACTGACAGGGGGTCCCCAATACACTGCGCACGCCCCGTACTGAAGGAGTACACTGACAGGGGGTCCCCAATACACTGCGCACGCCCCGTACTGAAGGAGTACACTGACAGGGGGTCCCCAATACACTGCGCACGCCCCGTACTGAAGGAGTACACTGACAGGGGGTCCCCAATACACTGCGCACGCCCCGTACTGAAGGAGTACACTGACAGGGGGTCCCCCAATACACTGCGCACGCCCCGTACTGAAGGAGTACACTGACAGGGGGTCCCCAATACACTGCGCACGCCCCGTACTGAAGGAGTACACTGACAGGGGGTCCCCAATACACTGCGCACGCCCCGTACTGAAGGAGTACACTGACAGGGGGTCCCCATTACACTGCGCACGCCCCGTACTGAATGAGTACACTGACAGGGGGTCCCCCAATACACTGCGCACGCCCCGTACTGAAGGAGTACACTGACAGGGGGTCCCCAATACACTGCGCACGCCCCGTACTGAAGGAGTACACTGACAGGGGGTCCCCAATACACTGCGCACGCCCCGTACTGAAGGAGTACACTGACAGGGGGTCCCCAATACACTGCGCACGCCCCGTACTGAAGGAGTACACTGACAGGGGGTCCATAATACACTGCGCACGCCCCGTACTGAAGGAGTACACTGACAGGGGGTCCCCAATACACTGCGCACGCCCCGTACTGAAGGAGTATACTGACAGGGGGTCCCCAATACACTGCGCACGCCCCGTACTGAAGGAGTACACTGACAGGGGGTCCCCAATACACTGCGCACGCCCCGTACTGAAGGAGTACACTGACAGGGGGTCCCCAATACACTGCGCACGCCCCATACTGAAGGAGTACACTGACAGGGGGTCCCCAATACACTGCGCACGCCCCGTACTGAAGGAGTACACTGACAGGGGGTCCCCAATACACTGCGCACGCCCCGTACTGAAGGAGTACACTGACAGGGGGTCCCCCAATACACTGCGCACGCCCCATACTGAAGGAGTACACTGACAGGGGGTCCCCAATACACTGCGCACGCCCCATACTGAAGGAGTACACTGACAGGGGGTCCCCAATACACTGCGCACGCCCCATACTGAAGGAGTACACTGACAGGGGGTCCCCAATACACTGCGCATGCCCCGTACTGAAGGAGTACACTGACAGCGAGGAGCTGCTCCATACTGCACAGGAGATCAAATTCTAAAGGTTCCGACATTAAAGGTGAAGCGACAAATGTGTCAATTCTGTGCGGATACGATTTCTGTGCAGTCTCCTTCCATCTGAGCCGCAACTGGAAAGTGGTGATTATCTCCACTGCTTCTCAGAGAAAGAAACCGCCGCCGAGAGGAAGGTAATCATCCAGGAAAAGCAAGATGGCGGCCGACAGCCAAGAATGAGTGTGCAGAGGAGGAGCACATCACTATTGTGACCTAGAGTATAAAACCGCAACATACAGAAAATAATAAAGACACACGGCACAGTATATATACCGCTATATACTGATACATAGGAGGCAGAATTATAGGGGTTATATCCCTGTATATAGGAGCAGTATTATAGTAGTATATTCCTGTATATAGGAGCAGTATTATAGTAGTATATCCCTGTATATAGGAGCAGTATTATAGTAGTATATTCCTGTATATAGGGAGCAGTATTACAGTAGTTATATCCCCTGTATATAGGGGCAGTATTATAGTAGTTATATTCCTGTATATAGGGGCAGTATTATAGTAGTTATATTCCTGTATATAGGAGCAGTATTATAGTAGTATATTCCTGTATATAGGGGCAGTATTATAGTAGTTATATTCCTGTATATAGGGGGCAGTATTATAGTAGTTATATTCCTGGATATAGGAGCAGTATTATAGTAGTATATTCCTGTATATAGGAGCAGTATTATAGTAGTATATTCCTGTATATAGGAGCAGTATTATAGTAGTATATTCCTGTATATAGGAGCAGTATTATAGTAGTATATTCCTGTATATAGGAGCAGTATTATAGTAGTATATTCCTGTATATAGGGGCAGTATTATAGTAGTTATATTCCTGTATATAGGGGGCAGTATTATAGTAGTTATATTCCTGGATATAGGAGCAGTATTATAGTAGTATATTCCTGTATATAGGAGCAGTATTATAGTAGTATATTCCTGTATATAGGAGCAGTATTATAGTAGTTATATCCCTGTATATAGGAGCAGTATTATAGTAGTTATATTCCTGTATATAGGGAGCAGTATTATAGTAGTATATTCCTGTATATAGGGAGCAGTATTATAGTAGTTATATCCCTGTATATAGGGAGCAGTATTATAGTAGTTATATTCCTGTATATAGGGAGCAGTATTATAGTAGTATATTCCTGTATATAGGGAGCAGTATTATAGTAGTTATATCCCTGTATATAGGGAGCAGTATTATAGTAGTTATATCCCTGTATATAGGGGCAGTATTATAGTAGTTATATTCCTGTATATAGGGGGCAGTATTATAGTAGTATATACCTGTATATAGGAGCAGTATTATAGTAGTTATATCCCTGTATATAGGAGCAGTATTATAGTAGTATATTCCTGTATATAGGAGCAGTATTATAGTAGTTATATCCCTGTATATAGGAGCAGTATTATAGTAGTATATTCCTGTATATAGGAGCAGTATTATAGTAGTTATATCCCTGTATATAGGAGCAGTATTATAGTAGTTATATTCCTGTATATAGGAGCAGTATTATAGTAGTATATTCCTGTATATAGGAGCAGTATTATAGTAGTATATTCCTGTATATAGGGAGCAGTATTATAGTAGTATACTCCTGTATATAGGAGTAGTATTATAGTAGTTATATTCCTGTATATAGGAGCAGTATTATAGTAGTTATATCCCTGTATATAGGAGCAGTATTATAGTAGTTATATTCCAGTATATAGGGGCAGTATTATAGTAGTATATTCCTGTATATAGGAGCAGTATTATAGTAGTATATTCCTGTATATAGGAGCAGTATTATAGTAGTATATCCCTGTATATAGGGGCAGTATTATAGTAGTATATCCCTGTATATAGGAGCAGTATTATAGTAGTATATTCCTGTATATAGGGAGCAGTATTATAGTAGTTATATCCCTGTATATAGGAGCAGTATTATAGTAGTATATCCCTGTATATAGGAGCAGTATTATAGTAGTTATATTCCTGTATATAGGGGGCAGTATTATAGTAGTTATATTCCTGTATATAGGGGGCAGTATTATAGTAGTTATATCCCTGTATAGAGGAGCAGTATTATAGTAGTTATATTCCTGTATATAGGAGCAGTATTATAGTAGTTATATTCCTGTATATAGGAGCAGTATTATAGTAGTTATATTCCTGTATATAGGAGCAGTATTATAGTAGTATATCCCTGTATATAGGAGCAGTATTATAGTAGTATATTCCTGTATATAGAAGCAGTATTATAGTAGTATATTCCTGTATACAGGAGCAGTATTATAGTAGTTATATCCCTGTATATAGGGGCAGTATTATAGTAGGTATATTCCTGTATATAGGGGGCAGTATTATAGTAGTTATATTCCTGTATATAGGAGCAGTATTATAGTAGTATATTCCTGTATATAGGAGCAGTATTATAGTAGTTATATTCCTGTATATAGAAGCTGTATTATAGTAGTTATATTCCTGTATATAGGGGCAGTATTATAGTAGTTATATTCCTGTATATAGGAGCAGTATTATAGTAGTTATATTCTTGTATATAGGGGGCAGTATTATAGTAGTTATATTCCTGTATATAGGAGCAGTATTATAGTAGTATATATTCCTGTATATAGGAGCAGTATTATAGTAGTATATCCCTGTATATAGGAGCAGTATTATAGTAGTATATTCCTGTATATAGGAGCAGTATTATAGTAGTTATATCCCTATATATAGGAGCAGTATTATAGTAGTTATATTCTTGCATATAGGGAGCAGTATAATATTTTAATCACTCTCCAGGTAGACTGTATACTACAACTCCCATCCTCCTTCCACCTCTGTCTGCATGGTAACTGATTAGCAGGTGTCGGGGTCCTCGCTCTCCTGTGCTTGCTGTAGCTGTCAGTAATCTGTGCACATACTCTAATACGGAGCGACAGTGACAATGATTAAATAATCCTAGCGCCACCCTTCACACCGGATCGCTTTGTCCATATAATTTAGCGGGGCAGACAGCTGAGTGCGGCTCACCGCCCGCTCGCTCTGCGCTCATTCACGAAGTCTTTCCGTCACTTCTGTGTTCGCTAATGTTGACCTCCTCATTAGGAACTATTAGCGGTGCGATGTGTCAGCCCGGCTCCCAGCTGTACAGTCAGAGCTGGCGGCAGCCACGCTGAGCGGATAATCAGCAGATAATTAGCCGGATCGGCGTCTGTACAGGTGAGCGCTTTCCCTTTAACTGCTCCGCGGTATGAAAGAATAATGTCGCGCTCCTTTTTACTGCGGCAATTATCCCGCCAGCCGGCAGTATGGGACTCACAATGTCAGATGTGCCTTGTAGTCTGCAAAAGACACCCATAACATCCCGCCCCGTCACCTGCCAGGATTAAAGGGGGGCTCCACTGCACCGTGTCAGGGGTGTCAGCTCACAGAACTCCAGAAGACAGAATGTATTATAAATGTATGAAGAGAACAACCCCACCGCAACATCTGCTGTACAGTACACTGCTCCCCCTCCATGCTGTATACACCTGTATTATCTGCTGTACAGTACACTGCTCCCCTCTATGCTGTATACACCTGTATTATCTGCTGTACAGTACACTGCCCCCCCTCCATGCTGTATACACCTGTATTATCTGCTGTACAGTACACTGCCCCCTCCATGCTGTATACACCTGTATTATCTGCTGTACAGTACACTGCTCCCCTCCATGCTGTATACACCTGTATTATCTGCTGTACAGTACACTGCCCCCCCCTCCATGCTGTATACACCTGTATTATCTGCTGTACAGTACACTGCCCCCTCCATGCTGTATACACCTGTATTATCTGCTGTACAGTACACTGCCCCCCCTCCATGCTGTATACACCTGTATTATCTGCTGTACAGTACACTGCCCCCCCTCCATGCTGTATACACCTGTATTATCTGCTGTACAGTACACTGCCCCCCTCCATGCTGTATACACCTGTATTATCTGCTGTACAGTACACTGCCCCCCCTCCATGCTGTATACACCTGTATTATCTGCTGTACAGTACACTGCCCCCCTCCATGCTGTATACACCTGTATTATCTGCTGTACAGTACACTGCTCCCCCTCCATGCTGTATACACCTGTATTATCTGCTGTACAGTACACTGCCCCCCCCCCTCCATGCTGTATACACCTGTATTATCTGCTGTACAGTACACTGCCCCCTCCATGCTGTATACACCTGTATTATCTGCTGTACAGTACACTGCCCCCCCTCCATGCTGTATACACCTGTATTATCTGCTGTACAGTACACTGCCCCTCCATGCTGTATACACCTGTATTATCTGCTGTACAGTACACTGCCCCCCCTCCATGCTGTATACACCTGTATTATCTGCTGTACAGTACACTGCCCCCTCTCCATGCTGTATACACCTGTATTATCTGCTGTACAGTACACTGCCCCCCCTCCATGCTGTATACACCTGTATTATCTGCTGTACAGTACACTGCCCCCCTCCCTCCATGCTGTATACACCTGTATTATCTGCTGTACAGTACACTGCCCCCCTCCATGCTGTATACACCTGTATTATCTGCTGTACAGTACACTGCCCCCCCTCCATGCTGTATACACCTGTATTATCTGCTGTACAGTACACTGCCCCCCCTCCATGCTGTATACACCTGTATTATCTGCTGTACAGTACACTGCCCCCCCTCCATGCTGTATACACCTGTATTATCTGCTGTACAGTACACTGCTCCCCTCCATGCTGTATACACCTGTATTATCTGCTGTACAGTACACTGCTCCCCTCCATGCTGTATACACCTGTATTATCTGCTGTACAGTACACTGCCCCCCTCCATGCTGTATACACCTGTATTATCTGCTGTACAGTACACTGCCCCCCTCCATGCTGTATACACCTGTATTATCTGCTGTACAGTACACTGCCCCCCCTCCATGCTGTATACACCTGTATTATCTGCTGTACAGTACACTGCCCCCCTCCATGCTGTATACACCTGTATTATCTGCTGTACAGTACACTGCCCCCCCTCCATGCTGTATACACCTGTATTATCTGCTGTACAGTACACTGCCCCCCTCCATGCTGTATACACCTGTATTATCTGCTGTACAGTACACTGCTCCTCCATGCTGTATACACCTGTATTACCTGCTGTACAGTACACTGCCCCCCTCCATGCTGTATACACCTGTATTACCTGCTGTACAGTACACTGCTCCCCCCTCCATGCTGTATACACCTGTATTATCTGCTGTACAGTACACTGCTCCCCTCCATGCTGTATACACCTGTATTATCTGCTGTACAGTACACTGTCCCCCTCCATGCTGTATACACCTGTATTATCTGCTGTACAGTACACTGCCCCCCTCCATGCTGTATACACCTGTATTATCTGCTGTACAGTACACTGCCCCCCCTCCATGCTGTATACACCTGTATTATCTGCTGTACAGTACACTGCCCCCCCTCCTCCATGCTGTATACACCTGTATTATCTGCTGTACAGTACACTGCCCCCCCTCCATGCTGTATACACCTGTATTATCTGCTGTACAGTACACTGCCCCCTCCATGCTGTATACACCTGTATTATCTGCTGTACAGTACACTGCCCCCTCCTCCATGCTGTATACACCTGTATTATCTGCTGTACAGTACACTGCCCCCTCCTCCATGCTGTATACACCTGTATTATCTGCTGTACAGTACACTGCCCCCCTCCATGCTGTATACACCTGTATTATCTGCTGTACAGTACACTGCCCTCCTCCATGCTGTATACACCTGTATTATCTGCTGTACAGTACACTGCCCCCCTCCATGCTGTATACACCTGTATTATCTGCTGTACAGTACACTGCCCCTCCTCCATGCTGTATACACCTGTATTATCTGCTGTACAGTACACTGCCCCCCCTCCATGCTGTATACACCTGTATTATCTGCTGTACAGTACACTGCCCCTCCATGCTGTATACACCTGTATTATCTGCTGTACAGTACACTGCCCCCCCTCCATGCTGTATACACCTGTATTATCTGCTGTACAGTACACTGCCCCCCCTCCATGCTGTATACACCTGTATTATCTGCTGTACAGTACACTGCTCCCCTCCATGCTGTATACACCTGTATTATCTGCTGTACAGTACACTGCCCCCCTCCATGCTGTATACACCTGTATTATCTGCTGTACAGTACACTGCCCCCCTCCATGCTGTATACACCTGTATTATCTGCTGTACAGTACACTGCCCCTCCTCCATGCTGTATACACCTGTATTATCTGCTGTACACTGCCCCTCCATGCTGTATACACCTGTATTATCTGCTGTACAGTACACTGCTCTCCTCCATGCTGTATACACCTGTATTATCTGCTGTACAGTACACTGCCCCCCTCCATGCTGTATACACCTGTATTATCTGCTGTACAGTACACTGCCCCTCCTCCATGCTGTATACACCTGTATTATCTGCTGTACACTGCCCCTCCATGCTGTATACACCTGTATTATCTGCTGTACAGTACACTGCTCCTCCTCCATGCTGTATACACCTGTATTATCTGCTGTACAGTACACTGCTCCTCCATGCTGTATACACCTGTATTATCTGCTGTACAGTACACTGCCCCCCTCCATGCTGTATACACCTGTATTATCTGCTGTACAGTACACTGCCCCCCTCCATGCTGTATACACCTGTATTATCTGCTGTACAGTACACTGCCCCCTCCATGCTGTATACACCTGTATTATCTGCTGTACAGTACACTGCTCCCCCCATGCTGTATACACCTGTATTATCTGCTGTACAGTACACTGCTCCCCCCTCCATGCTGTATACACCTGTATTATCTGCTGTACAGTACACTGCCCCCCCCCCATGCTGTATACACCTGTATTATCTGCTGTACAGTACACTGCCCCCCCATGCTGTATACACCTGTATTATCTGCTGTACAGTACACTGCTCCCCCCTCCATGCTGTATACACCTGTATTATCTGCTGTACAGTACACTGCCCCCCCCATGCTGTATACACCTGTATTATCTGCTGTACAGTACACTGCCCCCCCCTCCATGCTGTATACACCTGTATTATCTGCTGTACAGTACACTGCCCCCCCTCCATGCTGTATACACCTGTACTATCTGCTGTACAGTACACTGCCCCCTCCATGCTGTATACACCTGTACTATCTGCTGTACAGTACACTGCTCCCCCTCCATGCTGTATACACCTGTATTATCTGCTGTACAGTACACTGCTCCTCCATGCTGTATACACCTGTATTATCTGCTGTACAGTACACTGCCCCTCCATGCTGTATACACCTGTATTATCTGCTGTACAGTACACTGCCCCTCCATGCTGTATACACCTGTATTATCTGCTGTACAGTACACTGCCCCCTCCATGCTGTATACACCTGTATTATCTGCTGTACAGTACACTGCTCCTCCTCCATGCTGTATACACCTGTATTATCTGCTGTACAGTACACTGCCCCCCCCTCCATGCTGTATACACCTGTATTATCTGCTGTACAGTATACTGCCTCCCCTCCATGCTGTATACACCTGTATTATCTGCTGTACAGTACACTGCCCCCCTCCATGCTGTATACACCTGTATTATCTGCTGTACAGTACACTGCCCCCCCCTCCATGCTGTATACACCTGTATTATCTGCTGTACAGTACACTGCCCCTCCATGCTGTATACACCTGTATTATCTGCTGTACAGTACACTGCTCCCCCTCCATGCTGTATACACCTGTATTATCTGCTGTACAGTACACTGCTCCCCCCCTCCATGCTGTATACACCTGTATTATCTGCTGTACAGTACACTGCCCCCTCCATGCTGTATACACCTGTATTATCTGCTGTACAGTACACTGCCCCTCCATGCTGTATACACCTGTATTATCTGCTGTACAGTACACTGCCCCCCCTCCATGCTGTATACACCTGTATTATCTGCTGTACAGTACACTGCTCCCCCCTCCATGCTGTATACACCTGTATTATCTGCTGTACAGTACACTGCCCCCTCCTCCATGCTGTATACACCTGTATTATCTGCTGTACAGTACACTGCCCCCCCCTCCATGCTGTATACACCTGTATTATCTGCTGTACAGTACACTGCCCCCCCTCCATGCTGTATACACCTGTATTATCTGCTGTACAGTATACTGCCCCCCCTCCATGCTGTATACACCTGTATTATCTGCTGTACACTGCCCCTCCATGCTGTATACACCTGTATTATCTGCTGTACAGTACACTGCCCCTCCATGCTGTATACACCTGTATTATCTGCTGTACAGTACACTGCCCCTAATAACAGATATAATAGGAATACTGAAAGTACGGAGTGTCTCCGGTTACATTGGACCACACATATCTTAGCTAACTTACTGAACGCACTATCTGAACTTCCCTCCACTAACTAGCTACCTCCCCAGGGGCTGTGTGTGTGTGTGTGTGTGTGTGTGTGTGTGTGTGTGTGTGGAGAGCAGGGATAGGTAGAGGAAGAAAGAACATATCCTATAGGTCAGCACTGAACACATGGTACAACAACAGTAACCCTTAACTTCAGCTGTGCATGAGATAGCAAGACTTAGAAGTGACACTGACACCTTGTGGTGAAGCTATAGAATACTACCTTCATCACCACTGAACCTGGAGAGAGAACTTTACGACAGGTGCATAGGGCACTTAACAGTGGGACACCACATATTAGTTTAGGGGTCTGCCCCAGGGTCCTTATTAGTTTAGGTATCAGATCTGGGGTGCGAGTTAATTTTGGGGTGAGGTAACAGCGTCTCAGTGCTTACCTATAAATCAGGAGAAATTTAGCAGGGTTTTCATTTTTTCTATATTTTTGCCCTTCATTACATTTTAGAACATTTTTGGAACATTCCATCTTGATCCGGAATCCCAGGAAGTTCCATCCAGAATGAAACAAAGTTCTTTCTCATGCCAGATCCTATGAGAAGCCGGAGAGGCAGAGACTGTGCTGTTTTCAGGCGGCCGTCGCGGGGCCGTATCGCACTTGTCAGCTGCTTGTCACAGATTTACGCTTTTTGATTTATTACTCTTAAGTTTAGGAGGCAATTATAGAGACCGAGCCCAGATATGTAAAAGAAGGATGGGAACCCCGCCACAAAGAAGGGAACACGAGACTCCAGGACTAGATAATCACCGCAGAACGCACGGAGGAAACTTATCTTATGGCGGCCGTGAAGCTCATTGTACAGAGCAATCATTATGTAACCTATCAGTAACGCGGCCGCCGCCATTTTATCTCTCAATTACTACAAGGAACTTTCCATTTGTAGAGGCGCCCAGACACAGCTGTAAAGTCTCGCACTTCGGGCTCCGGATATAACTGGGAATTTTATTTTACGGTTTCTGGAGATTTGAACTGATAAAGAACAATCGGGGAAAAAAAATAAAAAAAAAAAGTAAAAAAACAAAAACAGTTATAAGTGGGGAATGAATCTGCACCACCGAGCAGCTATGGGGAGGGTCTACACCACTCAGGTTTTCTATGATCTGGTGGCTGTTCGCTCTCTTAGGAACTCGGGGGGCGACTTTCATGGGATTTCACAGAATTTCACATTGTGCAGAATTGTTTGGGTTTTGATACAATGATTCCTGGGAATATAATCAGGAAAAGCATTGATGGCGGTCAGTGTATGATCAGTGGGGGTCCGAGCTTTATTAGAGAGGG
This sequence comes from Dendropsophus ebraccatus, assembly GCF_027789765.1. NCBI lineage: Eukaryota > Metazoa > Chordata > Amphibia > Anura > Hylidae > Dendropsophus > Dendropsophus ebraccatus. The sequence continues at coordinate 3,886,283 of NC_091457.1, read as the reverse complement.
TCCGAGGCCAGCCAGGTGAACCAGGCCGAGCTGCAGGACCAGGATAAACAATACAGAGGATCTATGCTATACTTCTGCCTGAAAATATAGGGGTCTGGTAATTAAGGGGTCTGGTGTCTGATATTATAGGGGTCTCCTCTGCAGCCTAATAATTTAGGGGTCTGATAATATAAGTGTCTGGGGTCTGATAATATAGGGGTCTGCCCTGGGGTCTGATAATTTAGGGGTCTGCCCTGGGGTCTGATAATTTAGGGGTCTGCCCTGGGGTCTGATAATTTAGGGGTCTGCTCTGGGGTCTGATAATATAAGTGTCTGGGGTCTGATAATATAAGTGTCTGGGGTCTGATAATTTAGGGGTCTGATAATTTAGGGGTCTGATAATTTAGGGGTCTGATAATTTAGGGGTCTGATAATTTAGGGGTCTGATAATTTAGGGGTCTGATAATTTAGGGGTCTGATAATTTAGGGGTCTGCTCTGGGGTCTGATAATTTAGGGGTCTGATAATTTAGGGGTCTGCCCTGGGGTCTGATAATGAGTTTTGTGCGGGGTCTGTATCTCATTTATTTGGGAGGAGGGTAGTGTGGGGGTATTTGTACCTTTTCTCCCCTTCTGTGCATCAGTAATAACCTGCGGCTCAGCTACTTTATCTGCTTACTATGGCCCGGTTGTGCAGCCTGCTCTATTGTAATGGCAGACCTGGAGGCCTCACTGTGCTCCTGACTGCTACCAGAGACCCCCCCCCACCTGTGGTCACTAATTTGCAGCATCTAAGGAGTGGCCAGGACTGGAGTTATCACAGATCCCGACCACTGCCACCACCAATGGCACCGCCCACCATTTGATGTCCATGTACCTCCTGCCGGTCCAATGCTTCCTGCTCCCCCAGAGCAGATGGAAGGGGAGGGGCCGGCACATGTTCCGGCCTGTAAATGCCGGCCGATAACACTACCATATTTTTATATTTTGATGATTCTGTGGTATATTTTATATACGCTTCCTCGTAGACTTTGCAGTTACTTCACAATAAATTTGCAGCGGATACAATTGCGCCTCTTGGGTCGGGGGAGAAGGCGTCTTCACCAATAACGTGGCGGGTTTCTCAGACGCTCCGTTCTTTACGCCACTTGGTTTTCCAGCTTGAATTATTGTCCAATTAAATATAATTTGGAAATTCCTGCGGAGCCGGTGTTTGTGTTGTGAGCGGCGCGGTATCTGGAGGACGAGCGGTAATAAATCCCACCGAGACGCCGCCTCAAAAACCAGTCTGGATTAAACAAAAGGAAATGATTTGTAGGGGTGGATGGGGGGGTGGAGGGTGGATATGGGGGTTACAGATGATACAGGGGGTAGATATGGGGGGTACAGGGTGGATATGGGGGTTACAGATGATACAGGGGGTGGATATGGGGGGTACAGGGTGGATATGGGGGTTACAGATGATACAGGGGGTAGATATGGGGTGAGAGGGGCGATATGGGGTGGGAGATGCAGGGGGGGGTATACAGGAGTGGGGCTCTCACTTTATTACATTCTGCAGGAACCATCATCATCCCCAAACAGGGAGGAGATCTGAGTTTCTGTCTGTCAGCCCCAGCACCGAGCCCCGCACTCCTGACTGTCATCTGCACAATAACTAACTGCTGCAGGATGCTTCTACATCCCACAGAACTACAACTCCCATCATACCCTGGAGCTGAGGAGACTACTAGGAGCCATCAGAGGAGACCACAGACTGTGAGGAGCTGAGGAGACTACTAGGAACCATCATCAGAGGAGACCACAGGCTGTGAGGAGCTGAGGAGACTACTAGGAGCCATCATCAGAAGAGACCACCCCCCTGAGGAGCTGAGGAGACTACTGGGAGCCATCATTAGAGGAGACCACCCCCCTGAGGAGCTGAGGAGACTACTAGGCGCCATCATCAGAGGAGACCTCAGGCTGTGAGGAGCTGAGGAGACTACTAGGAGCCATCATCAGAAGAGACCACCCCCCTGAGGAGCTGAGGAGACTACTGGGAGCCATCATTAGAGGAGACCACCCCCCTGAGGAGCTGAGGAGACTACTAGGCGCCATCATCAGAGGAGACCTCAGGCTGTGAGGAGCTGAGGAGGCTACTAAGATCCATCATCAGAGGAGACCACCCTCCTGAGGAGCTGAGGAGACTACTAGGAGCCATCATCAGAGGAGATCACAGACTGTGAGGAGCTGAGGAGACTACTAGGAGCCATCATCAGAGGAGACCACAGACTGTGAGGAGCTGAGGAGGCTACTAGGAGCCATCATCAGAGGAGACCACAGGCTGTGAGGAGCTGAGGAGACTACTAGGAACCATCATCAGAGGAGACCACAGGCTGTGAGGAGCTGAGGAGACTACTAGGAGCCATCATCAGAAGAGACCACCCCCCTGAGGAGCTGAGGAGACTACTGGGAGCCATCATTAGAGGAGACCACCCCCCTGAGGAGCTGAGGAGACTACTAGGCGCCATCATCAGAGGAGACCTCAGGCTGTGAGGAGCTGAGGAGGCTACTAAGATCCATCATCAGAGGAGACCACCCTCCTGAGGAGCTGAGGAGACTACTAGGAGCCATTGCTGGACTCATCATCTTCATCCACTTACTCCAGTCTGTCCTATAATGGGATGGGAACATTATAGTGCAAGAGTAACGGGGCCCAACAGGGGTGATGGAGGGGTCATCAGCGACCAGGGGTCATGGGGGTATCAACGCTGACCATGGGTAATAGGAGGGATCAGCACTGAATTTGGGTGATAGGGGGATCAGCAGAAACCAGGGGTGATAGGAGGGATCAGCACTGAATTTGGGTGATGGGGGGGATCAGCAGCGACTACAGATGATTGGGGGGATCAGCAGCGACTACAGATGATTGGGGGGACATAGTAAAAAGTGATCTCCAACTAGAATGGAGACCCCCTGACCGGTCGGTGTGAGCCCCCACCCATCACTACTGAATGTAGATCTGCGTCTCGGGGGCTTACACCACCGCTGCTTCACAGGTGTGAACAGAGCCCTACATAGAGGGAAACCACTGACCATGCCCTATAACACTGCATGCTGGGATGTGTAGTTCTGTGATGATGTCACTGCGTAAAGCTCCACCTGGATACTGCTATCACAATGCTTGCAGGGTCCCTATACACGTCCATATATACTGGGTGATATACATATATGACGCCCCCTTTGTTCGGATACATACTGTGTGATACATATATATGTTGCTCCCTTTATTCGGATACATACTGTGTGATACATATATATAATGCCCCCTTTGCTCGGATACATACTGTGTGATACATATATATATGTTGACCCCTTTGCTCGGATACATACTGTGTGATACATATATATGATGCCCCCTTTGCTCGGATACATACTGTGTGATACATATATATATGTTGACCCCTTTGCTCGGATACATACTGTGTAATACATATATATATGTTGACCCCTTTGCTCGGATACATACTGTGTGATACATATATATATGTTGACCCCTTTGTTCGGATACATACTGTGTGATACACATATATATGATGCCCCCTTTGTTCGGATACATACTGTGTGATACATATATATGTTGACCCCTTTGCTCGGATACATACTGTGTGATACATATATATGTTGACCCCTTTGCTCGGATACATACTGTGTGATACATATATATGTTGCTCCCTTTGTTCGGATACATACTGTGTGATACATATATATGTTGCTCCCTTTGTTCGGATACATACTGTGTGATACATATATATGATGCCCCCTATTATCACTTATATACAGGGTGATATATATTGTAGGGATCTTCCCGGGGGATGGTGTGTTTGGACACAGTTCACATCAGACTTGGACCTATAAAATAACAGCAGCTTGGCGTTTATTTGCAGCATAAACCGTCCAGCAAATAGAAATAGAGCAACACTGCGCTTTTAAGAACAAAAACAAACCCAAGGTCTTGCCCGTCTGGGCGCTTTCTAACAGGTCTTCTCACCTATCTGACACTATAACACGGCGTCTCTCACCTGGATACCGCAGGGTGTATATAAGCTCCAGCAGTGGCTGTATTCACAGCTCCCACCAAACACACTGGCTGAGAGCAATCACCTGCAGCTCTGCAGAGCTTTTACCTTTGTCAGGCTCATCAGAGCTCACCTGATCACAACACCCAAACTGGATCCGGGGGAGGGAATGGCAAGTCCCACTACCAAACCTACCCGCCATTCCATGTAACATCCAGGCCCGGCAACAATAACTAATAACTCAGCAGCATAACACTGCTGAGCACAGATCCCTCCTGGACTTACCATCTGACGCTGTGTAGTAACCTCGGTGAGATGTACACCCCCTCCAACACTTCTCCAGTGACATGTCTACATATCCCCCCCCTCTTTTTCACACCGGAGGGCTGAGCGTATTGTCCGCACAGACAGTGTACCCTTGATAGGGCGCCAGCATTTGCCTGTAACTTTCCTGGCCTGTGTTCCACCAATGTCAGTAAGATGCCAGTAAGGGGCCTATGTCAGTAAGGGGCCTATGTCAGTAAGCTGTCAGTAAGGGGCCTATGTCAGTAAGCTGTTAGTAAGGGGCCTATGTCAGTAAGCTGTCAGTAAGGGGCCTATGCCAGTAAGCTGCCAGTAAGGGGCCTATGTCTGTAAGATGTCAGTAAGGGGCCAATGTCAGTAAGATGTCAGTAAGGGGCCTATGTCAGTAAGCTGTCAGTAAGGGGCCTATGTCAGTAAGTTGTCAGTAAGGGGCCAATGTCAGTAAGATGTCAGTAAGGGGCCTATGTCAGTAAGCTGTCAGTAAGGGGCCTATGTCAGTAAGTTGTCAGTAAGGGGCCAATGTCAGTAAGATGTCAGTAAGGGGCCTATGTCAGTAAGGGGCCTATGTCAGTAAGGGGCCTATGTCAGTAAGGGGCCAATGTCAGTAAGATGTCAGTAAGGGGCCTATTTCAGTAAGATGTCAGTAAGGGGCCTATGTCAGTAAGGGGCCTATGTCAGTAAGATGTCAGTAAGGGGCCAATGTCAGTAAGATGTCCATAAGGGGCCTATGTCAGTAAGATGTCAGTAAGGGGCCTATGTCAGTAAGCTGCCAGTAAGGGGTCTATGTCAGTAAGATGTCAGTAAGGGGAATATGTCAGTAAGATGTCAGTAAGGGGCCTATGTCAGTAAGCTGCCAGTAAGGGGCCTATGTCAGTAAGCTGCCAGTAAGGGGCCTATGTCAGTAAGGGGCCTATGTCAGTAAGTTGTCAGTAAGGGGCCTATGTCAGTAAGATGTCAGTAAGGGGCCTATGTCAGTAAGATGTCAGTAAGGGGCCTATTTCAGTAAGATGTCAGTAAGGGGCCTATGTCAGTAAGGGGCCTATGTCAGTAAGATGTCAGTAAGGGGCCAATGTCAGTAAGATGTCCGTAAGGGGCCTATGTCAGTAAGCTGCCAGTAAGGGGCCTATGTCAGTAAGTTGTCAGTAAGGGGCCTATGTCAGTAAGATGTCAGTAAGGGGCCTATGTCAGTAAGGGGCCTATGTCAGTAAGATGTCAGTAAGGGGCCAATGTCAGTAAGCTGCCAGTAAGGGGCCTATGTCAGTAAGCTGCCAGTAAGGGGCCTATGTCAGTAAGCTGTCAGTAAGGGGCCTATGTCAGTAAGCTGCCAGTAAGGGGCCTATGTCAGTAAGCTGTTAGTAAGGGGCCTATGTCAGTAAGCTGCCAGTAAGGGGCCTATGTCAGTAAGCTGCCAGTAAGGGGCCTATGTCAGTAAGCTGTCAGTAAGGGGCCTATGTCAGTAAGCTGTCAGTAAGGGGCCTATGTCAGTAAGCTGTCAGTAAGGGGCCTATGTCAGTAAGCTGTCAGTAAGGGGCCTATGTCAGAAAGCTGTCAGTAAGGGGCCTATGTCAGTAAGCTGTTAGTAAGGGGCCTATGTCAGTAAGCTGTCAGTAAGGGGCCTATGTCAGTAAGCTGTCAGTAAGGGGCCTATGTCAGTAAGCTGTCAGTAAGGGGCCTATGTCAGTAAGCTGTTAGTAAGGGGCCTATGTCAGTAAGCTGTCAGTAAGCTGTTAGTAAGGGGCCTCCTATTCTCTTACATGCCCCAACGCAAGGACCAGGGCCACCAAGCAGACACGTCTCTGACCCAAGATGGTGCCCGATCCTAGCCAGCAAGATGAGACGAAAGCATTTTTCTATAGGTCAAGACTTCCAGTCACGGTAAGTGCAGATAGTATATCACTGTGCGGCAAGAAGCGGTAGTGACAGTATAGTTAGATGTTATATATATTTTATAGGGCAATACAATAAAATATGAAGTTTGGCTGGAGTACCCCTTTAATTAAAATAACAGTAATTCCTAAAGGAAACCTGCCACAAAGTGAATGTCTCTGTAGTGGCGATCAGACGTAGCTGCTGCTGGGGGCTCGAGCATCATATGATTACTGTGGCGTGGGGCATATCCAAAGCATCTGTTTCTGTACGCCACTCCCAGACATCAGTTCAAGATACAGCGTTAATTGGGGGGGGGGGGGGGGGGGGGGGGGCTGACACTTTGGCTGTATGGGGCCCCAAAATTCCTCATGGCGGCCCTGTGATCCTGGGGCGACTTCTGAGGGAATATATACTGTATATACAGCAGCTTCTCCTGTGTGTGCAGTGGGTGCAGCCAGTCTCCAGCCTCCATGTCCTGAACTACTCACAGCTAGACTAGATGGAGCAGGGGGGCTTTTCCTGCTGACATCTTCTATGTTTCTAACTAAATATTCACCACAGAAACACAGAAACACTGCCAGATACCTGTGATATAGAGGTCAGACATAGTGATATACAGGGGGTCACATCTCACATATAGTGATAGAGGGGTCACACACAGTGATATAGAGAGGGGTCACACACAGTGATAGAGAGGTCACACACAGTGATATAGAGAGGGGTCACACACAGTGATATAGAGAGGGGTCACACATAGTGATATAGAGAGGGGTCACACATAGTGATATAGAGAGGGGTCACACATAGTGATATAGAGGGGTCACACATAGTGATATAGAGAGGGGTCACACATAGTGATATAGAGAGGGGTCACACATAGTGATATAGAGGGGGGTCACACATAGTGATATAGAGGGGTCACACATAGTGATATAGAGAGGGGTCACACATAGTGATATAGAGAGGGGTCACACATAGTGATATAGAGAGGTCACACATAGTGATATATAGAGAGGGGTCACACATAGTGATATAGAGAGGGGTCACACATAGTGATATAGAGAGGGGTCACACACAGTGATAGAGAGGTCACACACAGTGATATAGAGAGGGGTCACACACAGTGATATAGAGAGGGGTCACACATAGTGATATAGAGAGGGGTCACACATAGTGATATAGAGAGGGGTCACACATAGTGATATAGAGAGGGGTCACACATAGTGATATAGAGAGGGGTCACACATAGTGATATAGAGGGGTCACACATAGTGATATAGAGAGGGGTCACACATAGTGATATAGAGAGGTCACACATAGTGATATAGAGAGGGGTCACACATAGTGATATAGAGGGGTCACACATAGTGATATAGAGAGGGGTCACACATAGTGATATAGAGAGGTCACACATAGTGATATAGAGAGGGGTCACACATAGTGATATAGAGGGGGGTCACACATAGTGATATAGAGAGGGGTCACACATAGTGATATAGAGAGGGGTCACACATAGTGATATAGAGAGGGGTCACACATAGTGATATAGAGAGGGGTCACACATAGTGATATAGAGGGGTCACACATAGTGTTATAGAGAGAGGTCACACATAGTGATATAGAGGGGGGTCACACATAGTGATATAGAGAGAGGTCACACATAGTGATATAGAGAGGGGTCACACATAGTGATATAGAGAGGGGTCACACACAGTGATATAGAGAGGGGTCACACATAGTGATATAGAGAGGTCACACATAGTGATATAGAGAGGGGTCACACATAGTGATATAGAGAGAGGTCACACATAGTGATATAGAGAGGGGTCACACATAGTGATATAGAGAGGGGTCACACACAGTGATATAGAGAGGGGTCACAGTGATATAGAGGGGTCACACATAGTGATATAGAGGGGTCACACATAGTGATATAGAGAGGGGTCACACATAGTGATATAGAGAGGGGTCACACATAGTGATATAGTGAGGGGTCACACATAGTGATATAGAGAGGGGTCACACATAGTGATATAGAGGGGTCACACACAGTGATATACAGAGGGGTCACACATAGTGATATAGAGAGAGGTCACACATAGTGATATAGAGAGGTCACACACAGTGATATAGAGAGGGGTCACACAGTGATATAGAGGGGTCACACATAGTGATATAGAGAGAGGTCACACATAGTGATATAGAGAGGGGTCACACATAGTGATATAGAGAGGTCACACATAGTGATATAGAGAGGGGTCACACATAGTGATATAGAGAGGGGTCACACATAGTGATATAGAGAGAGGTCACACATAGTGATATAGAGAGAGGTCACACATAGTGATATAGAGAGGGGTCACACATAGTGGTATAGAGAGAGGTCACACATAGTGATATAGAGAGAGGTCACACATAGTGATATAGAAGGTCACTGTGGGGCAGGGGCTGGCTGGCAAATTTTAGCCTGGGGGGCAAGCACACAGCACTGGCCCATGAGTAGCCGGCTAGCGGCCCATCCTTCAAGGGTGTATGGGTGTATATTGCACTGTATGGTTCTGTATGAGTGTGTATTGTTCTGTATGGGTGTATATTGTACTGTATGGGTGTATATTGTACTGTATGGGTGTATATTGTAATGTATGGGTGTATATTGTACTGTATGGGTGTATATTGTAATGTATGGGTGTATATTGCACTGTATGGTTCTGTATGAGTGTGTATTGTTCTGTATGGGTGTACACCCACCGGCCACTTTATTGGGTACACCATGCTAGTAACGGGTTGGACCCCCTTTTGCCTTCAGAACTGCCCCAATTCTTGGTGGCATAGATACAACAAGGTGCTGGAAGCTTCCTCAGAGATTTTGGTCCATAGTGACATGATGACATCACACTGTTGCCGCAGATTTGTCGGCTGCACATCCATGATGCCAATCTCCCGTTCCACCACATCCCAAAGATGCTCTATTGGATTGAGATCTGGTGACTGTGGAGGCCATTGGAGTACAGTGACCTCATTGTCATGTTCAAGAAACCAGTCTGAGATGATTCTAGCTTTATGACATGGCGCATTATCCTGCTGAAAGTCGCCATCAGATGTTGGGTCCATTGTGGTCATAAAGGGATGGACATGGTCAGCAACAATACTCAGGTAGGCTGTGGCGTTGTAACCATGCTCAATTGGTACCAAGGGGCCCAAAGAGTGCCAAGAAAATATTCCCCACACCATGACACCACCACCACCAGCCTGAACCGCTGATACAAGGCAGGATGGATCCAGGCTTTCATGTTGTTGATGCCAAATTCTGACCCTACCATCCGAATGTCGCAGCAGAAATCGAGACTCATCAGACCAGGCAACGTTTTTCCAATCTTCTACTGTCCAATTTCGATGAGCTTGTGCAAATTGTAGCCTCAGTTTCCTGTTCTTAGCTGAGCGGAGTGGCACCCGGTGTGGTCTTCTGCTGCTGTAGCCCATCTGCCTCAGAGTTGGCCGTACTGTGCGATCAGAGACGCTCTTCTGCCTACCTTGGCTGTAACGGTTGGCTATTTGAGTCACTGTTGCCTTTCTATCAGCTGGAACCAGTCTGCCCATTCTCCTCTGACCTCTGGCATCAACAAGGCATTTCCGCCCACAGAACGGCCGCTCACTGGATGGTTTTTCTTTTTCGGACCATTCTCTGTAAACCCTAGAGATGGTTGTGCGTGAAAATACCAGTAGATCAGCAGTTTCTGAAATACTCAGACCAGCCCTTCTGGCACCAACAACCATGCCACGTTCAAAGGCCTCAAATCACCTTTCTTCCCCATACTGATGCTCGGTTTGAACTGCAGGAGATTGTCTTGACCATGTCTACATGCCTAAATGCACTGAGTTGCCGCCATGTGATTGGCTGATTAGAAATTAAGTGGTAACGTGCAGTTGGACAGGTGTACCTAATAAAGTGGCCGGTGAGTGTATATTGTACTGTATGGTTCTGTATGGGTGCATATTGTTCTGTATGAGTGTGTATTGTTCTGTATGGGTGTATATTGCACTGTATGGTTCTGTGTGGGTGTATATTGTTCTGTATGGGTGTATATTGTTCTGTATGGGTGTATATTGTTCTGTATGGTTCTGTATGAGTGTGTATTGTTCTGTATGGGTGTATATTGCACTGTATGGTTCTGTGTGGGTGCATATTGTTCTGTATGAGTGTGTATTGTTCTGTATGGGTGTATATTGAACTATATGGTTCTGTATGAGTGTATTTTGTTCTGTATAGGTGTATATTGTTCTGTATGGGTGTATATTGTTCTGTATGTTTCTGTATAGGTGTATATTGTTCTGTATGGTTCTGTATGGGTGTATATTGTTCTGTATTGGTGTATATTGTTCTGTATGGGTGTATATTGTTCTGTATGTTTCTGTATAGGTGTATATTGTTCTGTATGGGTGTATATTGTTCTGTATGGTTCTGTATAGGTGTATATTGTTCTGTATGGGTGTATATTGTTCTGTATGTTTCTGTATAGGTGTATATTGTTCTGTATGGGTGTATATTGTACTATATGGTTCTGTATAGGTGTATATTGTTCTGTATAGGTGTATATTGTTCTGTATGGGTGTATATTGTTCTGTATGGTTCTGTATAGGTGTATATTGTTCTGTATGGTTCTGTATAGGTATATATTGTACTGTATGGTTCTGTATGAGTGTATTTTGTTCTGTATGGGTGTATATTGTTCTGTATAGGTGTATATTGTTCTGTATGTTTCTGTATAGGTGTATATTGTTCTGTATGGGTGTATATTGAACTATATGGTTCTGTATGAGTGTATTTTGTTCTGTATAGGTGTATATTGTTCTGTATGGGTGTATATTGTTCTGTATGTTTCTGTATAGGTGTATATTGTTCTGTATGGTTCTGTATGGGTGTATATTGTTCTGTATTGGTGTATATTGTTCTGTATGGGTGTATATTGTTCTGTATGTTTCTGTATAGGTGTATATTGTTCTGTATGGGTGTATATTGTTCTGTATGTTTCTGTATAGGTGTATATTGTTCTGTATGGGTGTATATTGTACTATATGGTTCTGTATAGGTGTATATTGTTCTGTATAGGTGTATATTGTTCTGTATGGGTGTATATTGTTCTGTATGGTTCTGTATAGGTGTATATTGTTCTGTATGGTTCTGTATAGGTGTATATTGTACTGTAAGGTTCTGTATGGGTGTATATTGTTCTGTATAGGTGTATATTGTTCTGTATGGTTCTGTACAGGTGTATATTGTTCTGTATGGTTCTGTACAGGTGTATATTGTTCTGTATAGGTGTATATTGTTCTGTATGGGTGTATATTGTTCTGTATGGGTGTATATTGTTCTGTATAGGTGTATATTGTACTGTATGGTTCTGTATGGGTGTATATTGTTCTGTATGGGTGTATATTGTTCTGTATAGGTGTATATTGTTCTGTATGGTTCTGTATGAGTGTATTTTGTTCTGTATAGGTGTATATTGTTCTGTATAGGTGTATATTGTTCTGTATAGGTGTATATTGTTCTGTATGGCTGGGTTCACACTATGTATATTTGAGGCTGTATTTGGTCCTCATGTCAGGTCCTCATAGCAACCAAAACCAGGAGTGGATTGAAAACACAGAAAGGATCTGTTCACACAATGTTGAAATTGAGTGGATGGCCGCCATATAACAGTAAATAACGGCCATTATTTCAATACCACAGCCGTTGTTTTAAAATAACAGCAAATATTTGCCATTAAATGACGGCCATCCACTCAATTACAACATTATGTGAACAGAGCCTTTCTGTGTTTTCAATCCACTCCTGGTTTTGGTTGCTATACAGCCTCACAAATACAGCCTCAAATATACATAGTGTGAACCCAGCCTTAAGGTGTATATTGTTCTGTATGGTTCTGTACAGGTGTATATTGTTCTGTATAGGTGTATATAGTACTGTATGGGTGTATATAGTACTGTATAGGTGTATATTGTTCTGTATGGTTCTGTATAGGTGTATATTGTTCTGTATAGGTGTATATAGTACTGTATGGGTGTATATAGTACTGTATAGGTGTATATTGTTCTGTATGGGTGTATATTGTTCTGTATGGGTGTATATTGTTCTGTATGGGTGTATATTGTACTGTATAGGTGTATATTGTTCTGTATAGGTGTATATTGTTCTGTATAGGTGTATATTGTTCTGTATGGTTCTGTACAGGTGTATATTGTTCTGTATAGGTGTATATAGTACTGTATGGGTGTATATAGTACTGTATAGGTGTATATTGTTCTGTATGGTTCTGTATAGGTGTATATTGTTCTGTATAGGTGTATATAGTACTGTATGGGTGTATATAGTACTGTATAGGTGTATATTGTTCTGTATGGGTGTATATTGTTCTGTATGGGTGGCTTTTGTTCTGTATGGTTCTGTATGACCGTATATTGTTCTCTATGAGTGTGTATCATTCTGTGTGGGGGCACAGCAGTCTGAAGTGTGTGTGTGTGTCTGGGCGGGGGGGGGGGGGGGGGGGGCAAAGCAGCCTGAAAAGTGTGTGTCTGGGCGGGGGGGGGGCAAAGCAGCCTGAAAAGTGTGTGTGTGTGTGTGTGTGTGTGTGGGGGGGGGGGGGCACAGCAGCCTGAAAAGTGTGTGTGTGTGTGTGGGGGGGGGGGGGGGGGGGGCACAGCAGCCTGAAGGGGAGAACACAGCAGTCTGGGGGGAAGACTCACACAGCAGCCTTAGGAGGTACATATCAGCTACAGGTGCAGAGGGGCAATGCAGCCTGTGGAAGAGGGTGCAGCTATAGGGGGTAAAGGGCAGCAGCTACAGGGGGTTGGGGGACCAGATGCTAGTGTGTGTGTGTGTTTGCCTCTGTCAGCCCAGCTCAGCAGACAGCCCTCTCCTCTCTGTCCCGACCTCCCTCCTATCTCCTGCATTTATAGCTGCTGAGCAGAGAGCAGGACAGGAGGAGGATGGTCAGGGAGCAGGAGCCTGGAGCTGGAGGACGCTGTGTAGCTGGAGGGAAGCAGCCATCCTCCTCCTCTCCACACTGTGTAATACAGGAAGTCCCGGGCCAGGAGGAACATGGGACGGTACACAGGGGGCGGGGCTTAACGGGGGCGGGGAGCAGCTTCAGCTGCCACTGGCATCAGAGAGCGGCCCTGCAGCACAGGCAGAGAGGAGAGCGCTGGGGCGGTAAGCAGCCTCAGCATGGCCCTGTAATGTACTGGGGAAGGCCGGCCCGGGGGGCAGATGCCACCCTGCCCCCCGGCCCAGCCCGCCCCTGCTGTGGGGGCACGCAATAGCATGCACACACACACACACACACACAGCCTGCTGCAGCCATAGCACACACACACACACACAGCCTGCTGCAGCCATAGTACACACATACACAGCCTGCTGCAGCCATAGCACGCACACACACAGCCTGCTGCAGCCATAGCACGCACACACACAGCCTGCTGCAGCCATAGTACACACATACACAGCCTGCTGCAGCCATAGTACACACACACACAGCCTGCTGCAGCCATAGCACGCACACACACAGCCTGCTGCAGCCATAGTACACACATACACACAGCCTGCTGCAGCCATAGTACACACATACACACAGCCTGCTGCAGCCATAGTACACACATACACAGCCTGCTGCAGCCATAGCACACATACACACAGCCTGCTGCAGCCATAGCACACACATACACACAGCCTGCTGCAGCCATAGCACACACATACACACAGCCTGCTGCAGCCATAGCATACACACACACACACACACACAGCCTGCTGCAGCCATAGCACGCACACACACAGCCTGCTGCAGCCATAGTACACACATACACAGCCTGCTGCAGCCATAGCACGCACACACACAGCCTGCTGCAGCCATAGCGCACACACACAGCCTGCTGCAGCCATAGCACACACTCACACAGCCTGCTGCAGCCATAGTACACACATACACACAGCCTGCTGCAGCCATAGTACACACATACACACAGCCTGCTGCAGCCATAGTACACACATACACAGCCTGCTGCAGCCATAGTACACACATACACACAGCCTGCTGCAGCCATAGTACACACATACACACAGCCTGCTGCAGCCATGGTACACACATACACACAGCCTGCTGCAGCCATAGCATACACACATACACAGCCTGCTGCAGCCATAGCATACACACATACACACACACACAGCCTGCTGCAGCCATAGCATACACACACACACACACACACACACAGCCTGCTGCAGCCATAGCACGCGCACACACACACACACACACACACAGCCTGCTGCAGCCATAGTACACACATACACACAGCCTGCTGCAGCCATAGAATACACACATACATAGCCTGCTGCAGCCATAGCACACACACTCACACACACACACACACACACACAGCCTGCTGCAGCCATAGCACGCACACAGCCTGCTGCAGCCATAGTACACACATACACACAGCCTGCTGCAGCCATAGTACACACATACACACAGCCTGTTGCAGCCATAGCACACACACACAGCCTGCTGCAGCCATAGCACGCGCACACACACACACACACACACAGCCTGCTGCAGCCATAGTACACACATACACACAGCCTGCTGCAGCCATAGTACACACATACACACAGCCTGCTGCAGCCATAGTACACACATACACACAGCCTGCTTCAGCCATAGCACACACACACAGCCTGCTGAAGCCATAGCATACACACATACACAGCCTGCTGCAGACATAGCATACACACACACACACACACACACACACACACACAGCCTGCTGCAGCCATAGTACACACATACACACAGCCTGCTGCAGCCATAGCACACACACACAGCCTGCTGCAGCCATAGCATACACACATACACAGCCTGCTGCAGACATAGCATACACACACACACACACACACACACACACACAGCCTGCTGCAGCCATAGTACACACATACACACAGCCTGCTGCAGCCATAGCATACACACATACACAGCCTGCTGTAGCCATAGCATACACACTCACACACACACACACACACACACAGCCTGCTGCAGCCATAGCATGCACACACACACACACACACACACACACACAGCCTGCTGCAGCCATAGTACACACATACACACAGCCTGCTGCAGCCATAGTACACACATACACACAGCCTGCTGCAGCCATAGTACACACATACACAGCCTGCTGCAGCCATAGCATACACACATACACACAGCCTGCTGCAGCCATAGCACGCACACACATACACACAGCCTGCTGCAGCCATAGTACACACATACACACAGCCTGCTGCAGCCATAGCATACACACACACACACACACACACACACACACACAGCCTGCTGCAGCCATGGTACACACATACACACAGCCTGCTGCAGCCATAGTACACACATACACACAGCCTGCTACAGCCATAGTACACACATACACACAGCCTGCTGCAGCCATAGTACACACATACACACAGCCTGCTGCAGCCATAGCACACACACACAGCCTGCTGCAGCCATAGCACGCGCACGCGCACACACACACACACACACACACAGTCTTCTTCAGCCATAGTACACACATACACACAGCCTGCTGCAGCCATAGCATACACACATACACAGCCTGCTGCAGCCATAGCACACACACACACACACAGCCTGCTGCAGCCACAGCACGCACACAGCCTGCTGCAGCCATAGTACACACATACACACAGCCTGCTGCAGCCATAGTACACACATACACACAGCCTGCTGCAGCCATAGCACGCACACACACACACACACAGCCTGCTGCAGCCATAGTACACACATACACACAGCCTGCTGCAGCCATAGTACACACATACACACAGCCTGCTGCAGCCATAGTACACACATACACACAGCCTGCCGCAGCCATAGCACACACACACACACACACAGCCTGCTGCAGCCATAGCACGCACACACACACACACACACACACACACACACACAGTCTGCTGCAGCCATAGTACACACATACACACAGCCTGCTGCAGCCATAGCATACACACATACACAGCCTGCTGCAGCCATAGCACACACACACACACACACACACGGCCTGCTGCAGCCATAGTACACACATACACACAGCCTGCTGCAGCCATAGCATACACACACACACATACACACAGCCTGCTGCAGCCATAGTACACACACACACATACACACAGCCTGCTGCAGCCATAGTACACACATACACACAGCCTGCTGCAGCCATAGTACACACATACACACAGCCTGCTGCAGCCATAGCATACACACACACACATACACACAGCCTGCTGCAGCCATAGTACACACATACACAGCTTGCTGCAGCCATAGCATACACACATACACAGCCTGCTGCAGCCATAGCATACACACATACACACAGCCTGCTGCAGCCATAGTACACACATACACAGCCTGCTGCAGCCATAGCATACACACACACACACACACACACACACACAGCCTGCTGCAGCCATAGCACGCACACACATACACACAGCCTGCTGCAGCCATAGTACACACATACACACAGCCTGCTGCAGCCATAGCACGCACACACATACACACAGCCTGCTGCAGCCATAGTACACACATACACACAGCCTGCTGCAACAATAGCACGCACACACATACACACAGCCTGCTGCAGCCATAGTACACACATACACACAGCCTGCTGCAGCCATAGCATACACACACACACACACACACACACAGCCTGCTGCAGCCATAGCACACACACACACACACACACACACACACACGCACAGCCTGCTGCAGCCATAGCACATACACACAGCCTGCTGCAGCCATAGTACACACACACACACACACACACAGTCTGCTGCAGCCATAGTACACACACACACACACACACACACACACACACACACACACACAGTCTGCTGCAGCCATAGTACACACACACACACACACACACACACACACACACACACAGTCTGCTGCAGCCATAGTACACACACAGCCTGCTGCAGCCATAGTATACACACACACACACACACACACACACACACACACACACACACACAGCTGCAGCCATTGAACACTAAAGAAAAACACTCAATCTTCTCCCAGAGAGAAGACCCCACACTGAGGACAGAGGTTACAGCTACACTGTCTCCTCCTCCTCCTCCTCCTCCTCCTCTATATTACACAGGATATCTCCATATTACACTGCTGCTCCTATACAGTCATCCAGCATCCAGGAAGAGACCAGCACAGATCTCCCCCCCCCCCCCCCCCACACACACACAATGGACTCTTCCAGCTCAGAAACAAACTGCCAAATAGTGACCAACAACTTATGTAATAGGGCCAGTGTCCTATTACTGATATATTCCCCGACCACCCTTATGTAATAGGGCCAGTGTCCTATTAATGATATATTCCCCGAGCACCCTTATGTAATAGGGCCAGTGTCCTATTACTGATATATTCCCCGACCACCCTTATGTAATAGGGCCAGTGTCCTATTAATGATATATTCCCCAACCACCCTTATGTAATAGGGCCAGTGTCCTATTACTGATATATTCCCCGACCACCCTTATGTAATAGGGCCAGTGTCCTATTAATGATATATTCCCCGAGCACCCTTATGTAATAGGGCCAGTGTCCTATTACTGATATATTCCCCGACCACCTTATCTAATAGGGCCAGTGTCCTATTACTGATATATCCCCCGACCCCCCTTATGTAATAGGGCCAGTGTCCTATTACTGATATATTCCCCGACCACCTTATCTAATAGGGCCAGTGTCCTATTACTGATATATCCCCCGACCCCCCTTATGTAATAGGGGCAGTGTCCTATTACTGATATATCCCCAACCACCCTTATGTAATAGGGCCAGTGTCCTATTACTGATATATTCCCCGACCACCCTTATGTAATAGGGCCAGTGTCCTATTACTGATATATTCCCCGACCACCCTTATGTAATAGGGCCAGTGTCCTATTACTGATATATTCCCCGACCACCCTTATGTAATAGGGCCAGTGTCCTATTACTGATATATCCCCCGACCCCCCTTATGTAATAGGGCCAGTGTCCTATTACTGATATATTCCCCGACCACCTTATCTAATAGGGCCAGTGTCCTATTACTGATATATCCCCCGACCCCCCTTATGTAATAGGGCCAGTACTACTACTGTACTACAGTGTAGTAGTAGTAGTACAGGAACAGATGAGGGGTGTAGTAGTAGTAGTAGTACAGAAATAGATGATGGGTGTAGTAGTACAGAAATAGATGAGGGGTGTAGTAGTACAGGAACAGATGAGGGGTGTAGTAGTAGTACAGGAACAGATGAGGGGTGTAGTAGTAGTACAGGTATAGATGAGGGGTGTAGTAGTAGTACAGGAATAGATGAGGGGTGTAGTAGTAGTACAGGTATAGATGAGGGGTGTAGTAGTAGTACAGGAACAGATGAGGGGTGTAGTAGTACAGGAACAGATGAGGGGTGTAGTAGTACAGGAACAGATGAGGGGTGTAGTAGTAGTAGTACAGCAACAGATGAGGGGTGTAGTAGTACAGGAACAAATGAGGGGTGTAGTAACTACACCCCTCATCTGTTGCTGTACTACTACACCCCTCATCTGTTACTGTACTACTACTACTACTACACCCCTCATCTGTTCCTGTACTACTACTACACCCCTCATCTGTTCCTGTACTACTACTACACCCCACATCTGTTCCTGTACTACTACACCCCTCATCTATACCTGTACTACTATTACACCCCTCATCTATACCTGTACTACTACTACTACACCCCTCATCTGTTCCTGTACTACTACTACACCCCTCATCTGTTCCTGTACTACTACTACACCCCTCATCTGTTCCTGTACTACTACTACACCCCACATCTGTTCCTGTACTACTACACCCCTCATCTATACCTGTACTACTATTACACCCCTCATCTGTACCTGTACTACTACTACACCCCTCATCTATACCTGTACTACTACTACACCCCTCATCTGTTCCTGTACTACTACTACACCCCTCATCTATACCTGTACTACTACTACACCCCTCATCTGTTCCTGTACTACTACTACACCCCTCATCTATACCTGTACTACTACTACACCCCTCATCTGTTCCTGTACTACTACTACACCCCTCATCTATACCTGTACTACTACTACTACACCCCTCATCTGTTCCTGTACTACTACTACTACACCCCTCATCTGTTCCTGTACTACTACTACACCCCTCATCTGTTCCTGTACTACTACTACACCCCACATCTGTTCCTGTACTACTACACCCCTCATCTATACCTGTACTACTACTACACCCCTCATCTATACCTGTACTACTATTACACCCCTCATCTATACCTGTACTACTACTACTACTACTACACCCCTCATCTGTTCCTGTACTACTACTACTACTACATCCCTCATCTATACCTGTACTACTTCTACACCCCTCATCTGTTCCTGTACTACTACACCCCTCATCTGTTCCTGTACTACTACTACACCCCACATCTGTTCCTGTACTACTACACCCCTCATCTATACCTGTACTACTATTACACCCCTCATCTATACCTGTACTACTACTACACCCCTCATCTATACCTGTACTACTACTACACCCCTCATCTGTTCCTGTACTACTACTACACCCCTCATCTATACCTGTACTACTACTACACCCCTCATCTGTTCCTGTACTACTACTACACCCCTCATCTATACCTGTACTACTACTACACCCCTCATCTGTTCCTGTACTACTACTACACCCCTCATCTATACCTGTACTACTACACCCCTCATCTGTTCCTGTACTACTACTACACCCCTCATCTATACCTGTACTACTACTACTACACCCCTCATCTGTTCCTGTACTACTACTACTACACCCCTTATCTGTTCTTGTATTATTACTACTACACCCCTCATCTATTCCTGTACTACTACTACAACCCTCATCTGTTCCTGTACTACACCCCTCATCTGTACCTGTACTACTACTACACCCCTTATCTGTTCCTGTACTACTACTACACCCCTCATCTGTACCTGTACTACTACTACACCCCTTATCTGTACCTGTACTACTACTACTACACCCCTCATCTATACCTGTACTACTACTACTACACCCCTCATCTGTTCCTGTACTACTACTACTACACCCCTCATCTGTTCCTGTACTACTACTACACCCCTAATCTGTTCCTGTACTATTACTACTACACCCCTCATCTATTCCTGTACTACTACACCCCTCATCTGTACCTGTACTACTACTACACCCCTCATCTGTACCTGTACTACTACTACACCCATCATCTGTCCCTGTACTACTACTACCCCCCTCATCTGTTCCTGTACTACTACACCCCTCATCTGTTCCTGTACTACTACTACACCCCTCATCTGTTCCTGTACTACTACACCCCTCATCTGTTCCTGTACTACTACTACAACCCTCATCTGTTCCTGTACTACTACTACACCCCTCATCTATACCTGTACTACTACTACACCCCTCATCTATACCTGTACTATTATTACACCCCTCATCTATACCTGTACTACTACTACACCCCTCATCTATTCCTGTACTATTACAACCCTCATCTATTCCTTTACTACACCCCTCATCTGTTCCTGTACTACTACTACACCCCTCATCTATACCTGTACTACTACACCCCTCATCTGTACCTGTACTACTACTACACCCCTCATCTATACCTGTACTACTACTACACCTCTCATCTATTCCTGTACTACTACTACACCCCTCATCTATACCTGTACTACTACTACACCCCTCATCTGTACCTGTACTACTACTACACCCCTCATCTATACCTGTACTACTACTACACCCCTCATCTGTTCCTGTACTACTACTACACCCATCATCTGTACCTGTACTACTACTACTACACCCCTCATCTATACCTGTACTACTACTACTACACCCCATCTATACCTGTACTACTACCACACCCCTCATATGTTCCTGTACTACTACTACACCCCTCATCTGTTCCTGTACTACTACTACTACTACTACTACACCCCTCATCTGTTCCTGTACTACTACACCCATCATCTGTTCCTGTACTACTACTACAACCCTCATCTGTTCCTGTACTACTACTACACCCCTCATCTATTCCTGTACTACTACTACTACACCCCTCATCTATACCTGTACTACTACTACACCCCTCATCTATACCTGTACTATTATTACACCCCTCATCTATACCTGTACTACTACTACACCCCTCATCTATTCCTGTACTATTACAACCCTCATCTATTCCTTTACTACACCCCTCATCTGTTCCTGTACTACTACTACACCCCTCATCTATACCTGTACTACTACTACACCCCTCATCTGTACCTGTACTACTACTACACCCCTCATCTATACCTGTACTACTACTACACCCCTCATCTGTTCCTGTACTACTACTACACCCATCATCTGTACCTGTACTACTACTACACCCCTCATCTGTTCCTGTACTACTACTACTACTACTACTACACCCCTCATCTATACCTGTATTACTACACCCCTCATCTGTTCCTGTACTACTACTACACCCCTCATCTGTTCCTGTACTACTACTACTACACCCTTCATCTATTCCTGTACTACTACTACACCCCTCATCTGTTCCTGTACTACTACACCCCTCATCTATACCTGTACTACTACTGCACCCCTCATCTATACCTGTACTACTACTACCCCCCTTATCTGTTCCTGTACTACTACTACACCCCTCATCTATTCCTGTACTACTACTACACCCCTCATCTGTTCCTGTACTACTACTACTACACCCTTCATCTATTCCTGTACTACTACTACACCCCTCATCTATTCCTGTACTACTACACCCCTCATCTGTTCCTGTACTACTACTACACCCCTCATCTGTTACTGCTACTACTACACCCCTCATCTGTTCCTGTACTACTACTACACCCCTCATCTGTACCTGTACTACTACTACACCCCTCATCTATACCTGTACTACTACTACACCCCTCATCTGTACCTGTACTACTACTTCTACTACTACACCCCTCATCTGTTCCTGTACTACTACTACCCCCCTCATCTGTTCCTGTACTACTACACCCCTCATCTGTACCTGTACTACTACTACTACACCCCTCATCTGTACCTGTACTACTACTACACCCCTCATCTATTCCTGTACTACTACACCCCTCATCTATTCCTGTACTACTACACCCCTCATCTATACCTGTACTACTACTACACCCCTCATCTATTCCTGTACTACTACAACCCTCATCTATTCATGTACTACACCCCTCATCTGTTCCTGTACTACTACTACACCCCTCATCTGTACCTGTACTACTACAACCCTCATCTATTCCTGTACTACTACTACACCCCTCATCTGTTCCTGTACTACTACTACACCCCTCATCTGTTCCTGTACTACTACTACACCCCTCATCTATACCTGTACTACTACTACAACCCTCATCTATACCTGTACTACTACTACACCCCTCATCTGTTCCTGTACTACTACTACTACACCCCTCATCTATACCTGTACTACTACTACACCCATCATCTGTTCCTGTACTACTACTACTACACCCCTCATCTATACCTGTACTACTACTACTACTACTACTACACCCCTCATCTGTTCCTGTACTACTACACCCCTCATCTGTTCCTGTACTACTACTACACCCCTCATCTATTCCTGTACTACTACTACACCCCTCATCTATTCCTGTACTACTACTACACCCCTCATCTATTCCTGTACTACTACTAATACTACTACTACACTCCTCATCTGTTTCTGTACTACTACTACACCCCTCATCTATTCCTGTACTACTACTACACCCCTCATCTATTCCTGTACTACTACTACACCCCTCATCTGTTACTGCTACTACTACACCCCTCATCTATACCTGTACTACTACTACTACACCCCTCATCTATTCCTGTACTACTACTACTACTACACCCCTCATCTATTCCTGTACTACTACTACTACACCCCTCATCTATTCCTGTACTACTACTACTACACCCCTCATCTATTCCTGTACTACTACTACTACTACACCCCTCATCTATTCCTGTACTACTACTACTACACCCCTCATCTATTCCTGTACTACTACTACACCCCTCATCTGTTCCTGTACTACTACTACACCCCTCATCTGCTCCTGTACTACTACTACACCCCTCATCTGTCCCTGTACTACTACTACACCCCTCATCTGTTCCTGTACTACTACTACACCCCTCATCTATTCCTGTACTACTACTACACCCCTCATCTATTCCTGTACTACTACTACACCCCTCATCTGTTACTGCTACTACTACACCCCTCATCTGTTCCTGTACTACTACTACTACACCCCTCATCTATTCCTGTACTACTACTACTACACCCCTCATCTATTCCTGTACTACTACTACACCCCTCATCTGTTCCTGTACTACTACTACACCCCTCATCTGCTCCTGTACTACTACTACACCCCTCATCTATACCTGTACTACTACTACACCCCTCATCTGTACCTGTACTACTACTACAACCCTCATCTATTCCTGTACTACTACAACCCTCATCTATTCCTGTACTACACCCCTCATCTGTTCCTGTACTACTACTACACCCCTCATCTATTCCTGTACTACTACTACACCCCTCATCTATACCTGTACTACTACTACACCCCTCATCTGTACCTGTACTACTACTACAACCCTCATCTATTCCTGTACTACTACTACACCCCTCATCTGTACCTGTACTACTACTACTACACCCATCATCTGTACCTGTACTACTACTACACCCCTCATCTGTTCCTGTACTACTACTACAACCCTCATCTATACCTGTACTACTACTACTGCACCCCTCATCTGTACCTGTACTACTACTACACCCCTCATCTGTTCCTGTACTACTACTACTACACCCCTCATCTGTTCCTGTACTACTACTACTACACCCCTCATCTATACCTGTACTACTACACCCCTCATCTGTTACTACTGCTACTACTACACCCCTCATCTGTTCCTGTACTACTACTACTACTACACCCCTCATCTATTCCTGTACTACTACTACACCCCTCATCTATACCTGTACTACTACTACTACTACACCCCTCATCTATTCCTGTACTACTACTACACCCCTCATCTGTTCCTGTACTACTACACCCATCATCTGTTCCTGTACTACTACATCCCTCATCTATATCTGTACTACTACACCCCTCATCTGTTCCTGTACTACTACTACTACACCCCTCATCTATTCCTGTACTACTACTACACCCCTCATCTGTTCCTGTACTACTACACCCCTCATCTGTTCCTGTACTACTACTGCACTCCTCATCTGTTCCTGTACTACTACTACTACTACTACTACACCCCTCATCTGTTCCTGTACTACTACTACTACACCCCTCATCTGTTCCTGTACTACTACTACTACACCCCTCATCTATACCTGTACTACTACACCCCTCATCTGTTACTGCTACTACTACTACACCCCTCATCTATACCTGTTCTACTACACCCCTCATCTGTTACTGCTACTACTACACTGGGGTGTGTAATGCTCCTTTTGTGTTTTTTACTGTAAAATTTTAAATGGAAAATTCTGGAAAATAAAAATAAAAAAACACCCCAAAATTCTGGTGACAAGCCACACCCTGCAAACCACACCTACGATGCGCCACACCCCTACCAAAATTTTTTTTTTTAATGTTGGCTACTATGATAAGGGAAGCAGCAGAGAGCAGACCGCCCCCTGTGGGAGCTCCAGGACCACCAGTGACCGTGACAAGTCAGCGTGAGAAACGGATGCAGCAACCACAAGGCCCAGCAACCCCGCAGGTGCTGACGTCGCTCTCTATGCACCCCTCCCCCCTGCCCTGCAGAAATCCCCTCATCCCATGAGCTAAAGCGCTATACATGGGAGGCCTCAGTGACCTCCAACCACTACAACCACCATCATCCTCTCCCTCATCATGCCCCTCACTCTGTATCATATCTGGCTGACTGCAAGACGATCCATTGTCTGGATGACTAGAATACCGATACACTATAACCAGAGGTCACGACCAGCCTCTTCCTCCTCCTCATGATATTTGTCTGGACATTTCGAGGAATCAGAAGACTCAACAATTCTGTAACCGCACAAGGAGCAAAATACAAAGGAAACCAAGACGGAACATACAGGGTTAATGTCTGAGGAACAAAAGTGACAGACAAGACAAGGCCGGGAGAGATGGAGCAGCAACACTTAAAAGTGGAGGCGTAAGATGAGCAATAATCAAAGATCAACAAAGTCCAGACATGGCTGGAGACATCGACTCCTCAGAACGCACCAGAAGCTGCTCAGGTTCTATTACACCTTATAGAGACCAAGAGACTCCAGGGACACGACTGCAGGTGACTGAGAGATAGGACACATTCTACACCAAACATACAGTCATAGAGGGAAAAACATTAAAGAACATACATATCTATACAATATAACTACTATAATACACGGAAACTGGAGAGGAAGGAACGGCTGCACATCCCATCCATGGCTGATACTAATGCCGCTAGGCCTATATTAAAAATCAACACCAGAGTGTCTGTATATGAATTGATCAAGCCATATTGCCCCGTGTACCACCGCGCAGGTCCTCTGGTCCACACGGGTCCCTACGCTAACTCCACACCGTGTCGGTCAGCGACCACCAACCCCGCAAAGCGTGCACGTGCAGGGAAGGGAGGCCATGGAACGGCCCTGCAACCCCAATGTCACAGGACCAGACCCAAAAAGCCCCACCAAAACCCAGCCAGCACCACCGGCGGGGAAGGCTGCCCCCAAACGACAAGTATGGATATGGTATTACACTTACCATTGCTGCTCTCACAGAATGGGGAAGACATAAGGTACTGACAAGCGAGCACAGGCATATCCTGCTGATTTTGGCCATGTGGATCTTCCCTGCATGTGCACGCTTTGCGGGGTTGGCGGTCACTGACCGACACGGTGTGGAGTTAGCGTAGGGACCCGTGTGGACCAGAGGACCTGCGCGGTGGTACACGGGGCAATATGGCTTGATCAATTCATATACAGACACTTTGGTGTTGATTTTTAATATAGGCCAAGCGCCCTATGATAAGGCCAGGTCATGCGATTTTACCTACTTGCGCCGTACCTATATGACTACACCTATATATATATATATATACTGCCCTCTGAGTGATCAGAAGGTGATCAGAGCGTGATCAGAGGGTGACAGAGAGATGGTTTGGAAGAAGGAAACGAATGCTGCCAGCACGTCAATGAGAACAGCTCCTTGAACTTATCATCTTAGTCATAATACTCAAGGAAAAGAGACACTTATCTATAAACAATTCATGGAACATAACATGTTGTGCTAGCTTGACTGCGCCGTACAGGAAACTGTTACCATTTATGGACTGGCCTATCAGAGTGTGACATGTATGTGTCTTGTGACTTGGAACCCCGCCTGTATTAAATGTTTACATTTCATATGAATACACTACGCATGAGTAGTACCGCCCCATATTCTGTCTATAAAATGTGATTACCATAATAAAACGTAGCCATATATCCAGGCTTATAATCATGATACATTGTCTTATCTGTGTCCGTGATTTATAAGTGAGGAGTTGGTAATACTGCAGGTTACAGCTCTAGATATATTTAAAAACCATCCATCCTGGGAGGACCTGGCTCCCTAGAGTCAGGTCAACATCTAAATATAGACTTATCACCCTATATACAGGAATATACTACTATAATACTGCTCCTATATACAGGAATATACTACTATAATACTGCTCCTATATACAGGAATATAGTACTATAATACTGCTCCTATATACAGGAATATAACTACTATAATACTGCCCCCTATATACAGGGATATAACTACTATAATACTGCTCCTATATACAGGAATATAACTACTATAATACTGCTCCTATATACAAGAATATAGCTACTATAATACTGCTCCCTATATACAGGGATATAACTACTATAATACTGCCCCCTATATACAGGAATATAACTACTATAATACTGCCCCTATATAAAGAAAAAAACTACTATAATACTGCCCCCTATATACAGGAATATAACTACTATAATACTGCCCCTATATACAGGAATATACTACTATAATACTGCTCCTATATACAGGGATATAACTACTATAATACTGCTCCTATATACAGGAATATACTACTATAATACTGCTCCTATATACAGGAATATAACTACTATAATACTGCTCCTATATACAGGGATATAACTACTATAATACTGCTCCTATATACAAGAATATACTACTATAATACTGCTCCTATATACAGGAATATACTACTATAATACTGCTCCTATATACAGGAATATAACTACTATAATACTGCTCCTATATACAAGAATATACTACTATAATACTGCTCCTATATACAGGAATATAACTACTATAATACTGCTCCTATATACAGGAATATAACTACTATAATACTGCTCCTATATACAGGAATTTACTACTATAATACTGCTCCTATATACAGGGATATACTACTATAATACTGCCCCCTATATACAGGGATGTAAGTACTATAACCCTGCTCCTATATACAGGGATGTAAGTACTATATAGCTGAGTACATATAATAGGTATGACATCCTGTGTATTATCAGGGTCGGGGCGGGGGGTGGCGGTAGAATAATGAGGTAATTGCCGGCGTTCTCCTGACTTGTGGCTGGCACTGATCTCTTCTTCCTCGGCAGCCGCTGGATGTAATGATGAATGACACAGATAGAAAATCTCTCCTGATACGCCTCGCTTCAGTTTCGGGGAGAATAATCAGAACTGTTGGATTTCTTTGAAAGAAAAATATTGCGACGATAATTTTGATTTTCTGTCACGGACGACTTTGAAGTTTTTGCAGACAAAAAAGAAATTATGTGGAGAAGAGAGCGGATTACAGGAGTCTTGTTTGGCGCCTCTGACGGGGAGTGACATCTCATTCCAGGAGAGAGAAGTTGCATTAAGGCCGACGAGACTTTCAACGACTTTCAATATCTTCGGTTTTGTACATTTTCTATAAACGGCTTATGTGGTTTAATAAAAAAAACGGCCGAAGGTCTGAAGCGTTTCCGGGGGCCCCGTATGGCGACACGTTATATGAGTCCTCGCTAAGTCCTCGTTATATAGTATCATATAGGAGTCCTCGTTATATAGTATTATATAGGAGTCCTCGTTATATAGTATCATATAGGAGTCCTCGTTATATATAGTAACATATAGGGGTCCTTATTACACAGTATATAGGAGTCCTCGTTATATATAGTATCATATAGGAGTCCTCGTTATATAGTATCATATAGGAGTCCTCGTTATATAGTAACATATAGGAGGCCTCGTTATATAGTATTATATAGGAGTCCTCGTTATATAGTATCACATAGGAGTCCTCGTTATATATAGTAACATATAGGGGTCCTTATTACACAGTATATAGGAGTCCTCGTTATATATAGTATCATATAGGAGTCCTCGTTATATAGTATCATATAGGAGTCCTCGTTATATAGTAACATATAGGAGGCCTCGTTATATATAGTAACATATAGGGGTCCTTATTACACAGTATATAGGAGTCCTCGTTATATATAGTATCATATAGGAGTCCTCGTTATATAGTATCATATAGGAGTCCTCGTTATATAGTATATAGGAGTCCTCGTTATATATAGTAACATATAGGAGTCCTTATTACACAGTATATAGGAGTCCTCGTTATATAGTAACATATAGGAGTCCTCGTTATATAGTATATAGGAGTCCTCGTTATATATAGTAACATATAGGGGTCCTCGTTATATAGTATATAGGAGTGCTCGTTATATATAGTAACATATAGGGGTCCTTATTACACAGTATATAGGAGTCCTCGTTATATAGTAACATATAGGAGTCCTCGTTATATAGTATATAGGAGTCCTCGTTATATATAGTAACATATAGGAGTCCTCGTTATATAGTATATAGGAGTCCTCATTATATATAGTAACATATAGGGGTCCTCGTTATATATAGTAACATATAGGGGTCCTCGTTATACAGTATATAGGAGTCCTCGTTATATATAGTAACATATAGGAGTCCTCGTTATATATAGTAACATATAGGGGTCCTTATTACACAGTATATAGGAGTCCTCGTTATATAGTATATAGGAGTCCTCGTTATATAGTATCATATAGGGGTCCTTATTACACAGTATATAGGAGTCCTCGTTATATAGTATATAGGAGTCCTCGTTATATAGTATATAGGGGTCCTCGTTATATATAGTAACATATAGGAGTCCTCGTTATATATAGTAACATATAGGGGTCCTTATTACACAGTATCACCATCCGGACGCAGCGTGGAGTGCTTTGCGGCTTCTTCTTGGCGATTCTTCATGGCGGTTTTATTGGGTTCACCCGGATCAAGGATTTTTTATGACGACAGATTCCAAAGTGTTAATAGGGTAATTTGTATAGAGAATTATAGCGACTTATCAGGGAAGGCGGCGAGGGCTCCTGGCGCGGCGGCGGCGGCCCATCAATTACCCATCGTAGTCTGTTCACACAAGACCCGGCGCGAGGAATCTTCCCGGCTTCTGGGATTAGCGCTCCGGCACACAAGTGACTTACACAAATTAGGGAGGGATGAGGACATCAGTCCGAGCAGACAATGGCGGATATTTCACCGGGTGGCGGGTATCAAGGGCGTCACGCCAGAGAGAGCACCGCAAATATGGCCGACAATTTGTTACAGCAGCCAGATATATGGCGGGGTGTATGTTATCTGTCTACTGCGCGGGGAGTATATATAGAGAGAGAGAGCGCCGCCGGATACACGGGGAATATAACCAGGAAGATAATAAGATATCACTACTGTCTATGGGGGCGATACTTATCCACACAAGACTGAGCACCGAGTTATCCTGTAATTATATCACCGCTATAAGTATGTCATAGCACTAATATACACTAATACAAGGAGGCCATCACTGCCTCAGTGATGTCATCCAGGGGGCGGAGCTGTGACTACCTCTCTATACAGGATATACAGGGGGCGGGGCTGTGACTACCTCTATATACACAGGATATACGGGGGTGGGGCTGTGACTACCTCTCTATACACAGGCATACAGGGGGCGGGGCTGTGACTACCTCTATATACACAGGATATAAAGGGGGCGGGGCAGTGACTACCTCTCTATACACAGGATATACAGGGGGCGGGGCTGTGACTATCTCTCTATACACAGGATATACAGGGGGCGGGGCTGTGACTACCTCTATATACACAGGATATAAAGGGGGCGGGGCAGTGACTACCTCTCTATACACAGGATATACAGGGGGCGGGGCTGTGACTATCTCTCTATACACAGGATATACAGGGGGCGGGGCTGTGACTACCTCTCTATACACAGGATATACAGGGGGCGGGACTGTGACTACCTCTCTATATACAGGATATACAGGGGGCGGGGCTGTAACTACCTCTCTATACACATGATATACAGGGGGCGGGGATGTGATTAACTCTCTATACACATAATATACAGGGGGCGGGGCTGTGACTACCTCTCTATACACATGATATACAGGGCGCGGGGCTGTGACTACCTCTATACATAGGATATACAGGGGGCGGGGCTGTGACTTCCTCTCTATACACAGGATATACAGGGTGCGGGGCTGTAACTACCTCTCTATACACATGATATACAGGGGGCGGGGCTGTGACTACCTCTATACACAGGATATACAGGGGGAGGGGCTGTGACTACCTCTCATAGCAGATATACAGGGGGCGGGGCTATGGCTACCTCTCTATATACAGGATATACAGGGGTCGGGCTGTGACTCTCTATATACAGGATATACAGGGGGCGGGGCTGTGACTACCTCTCTATACACAGTATATACAGGGGACGGGGCTGTGACTTCCTCTCTATACACAGGATATACAGGGGACGGGCTGTGACTACCTCTCTATACACAGGATATACAGGGGGCGGGGCTGTGACTACCTCTCTATACACAGGATATACAGGGGGCGGGGCTGTGACTACCTCTCTATACACAGGATATACAGGGGTCGGGCTGTGACTCTCTATATACAGGATATACAGGGGGCGGGGCTGTGACTACCTCTCTATACACAGTATATACAGGGGGCGGGGCTGTGACTTCCTCTCTATACACAGGATATACAGGGGGCGGGGCTGTGACTACCTCTCTATACACAGGATATACAGGGGACGGGGCTGTGACTACCTCTCATAGCAGATATACAGGAGGCGGGGCTATGACTACCTCTCTATATACAGGGGGCAGGGCTATGACTACCTCTCTATATACATGATATACAGGGGGCGGGGCTGTGACTAACTCTCTATATACATGATATACAGGGGGCGGGGCTGTGACTACCTTTCTATACACAGGGGGCGGGGCTGTCACTACCTATCATAGCAGATACACAGGGGGCGGGGCTATGACTACCTCTCTATATACAGGGGGCAGGGCTATGACTACCTCTCTATACACAGGATATACAGGGGGCAGGGCTGTGACTACCTCTCTATACACAGGATATACAGGGGGCGGGGCTGTGACTACCTCCCTATACACAGGATATACAGGGGGCGGGGCTGTGACTACCTCTCTATACACAGGATATACAGGGGCCGGGCTGTGACTACCTCTCTATACACAGGATATACGGGGGTGGGGCTGTGACTACCTCTCTATACACAGGATATACAGGGGGCGGGGCTGTGACTACCTCTCTATACACAGGATATACAGGGGGCGGGGCTGTGACTACCTCTCTATACACAGGATATACGGGGGTGGGGCTGTGACTACCTCTCACAGCAGCTATACGTTCCTCTATCACTGCTCTCTATGACTAATATACAGCTCTTCTTGTCCTTATAAGAAGATGTAACTAAACATTCCGCCATATTCGGCCGCCTTTCCGTCCTCTCCTCTTCCATTCCTCCTATGCCCCTATCATACAGTACCCCTCTAATAACCCATCCGTCCCCCGTTACCGCCATCCTCCATATTTACCTTCCATCATTACTAATTATTATCAAACCCACAACGTCCCCCGCGACCTCCCGATTATTGACTCCCCGGAAGAAAACGTAAATGTCATGCGGAGTCTAAATAACCACATAAAGGTCGTGCGAGCGTGTTGGGCCGCTCGGCTTCTCAGGATGGCGGGCACTGAAGCCTATCCTATGGGGGGGGGGGTGATGATACTTTGTAACGTTCCGGTCCCGGCCGCTAATTGATAGGCGAGGTGTTCCGCTGGCGGTCGGGCAGGAAGGAGTTAAGGCGGTTGTGCTGCGGCTGGATGCAGGGGTATGCACGCGCTAAGCTGCTTTAGCGGATCCTACCACAACCCTAATTTAAAATTCATAAATGCTAATCCTCCATAATTTACGATTTAAGAAGCGGCCCCACTCACGGGCCCCGTGGCTACAGCTCTGTCAGAGTAATTATGCCGCCGAGCTGAAATTGGACTACTAACTGAGACTTTAAACGGGGGAAGGAAATCCTCTTGGCTGGCAGCTTACCCAATTATTCCAAATAAGCAAACAGATTAGTGAGTCATTTTCCAGTTAAAGCTGCTGAATGGCGCCAGGATTGGCCGCTAAATATTCACAAGTAAATAGATTCGAGATGAAATGTTCCTTTTTTCAGGCTCCGTTTCATGTCTATTCTTTATTTTTTTTCTCCTTTTTCTTCCTCGTCTTTTCTGCCTTGGCGTACTGATCCTCATTGAAGACGTGTAACAGGATCGGGTCGCCGGCAATCACAACCGACACCATTCGCTTTGCCGCGGATCCGGGGGTAAGGCCACAGGTGCCTGAAGTCAAACGGCGAAAAAATCGGGAAGGTGTTGCAGCCGCAGCAGTGAGAAGGGGTCCCGGAGGGCACGGGCAAGAGAAGGTCCAAGAGGGCGCTGGTGAGCAAGGGTCCTGGGGTGGTGGGGGCTGGGGGGCAGTGAAAGAGGGTCCCGGGGGCGCCAGCAAGAGAGGGTCCCGGCAAGAGAGGGTTCTGGAGGGCACCAGTGAGAGAGGGTCCTAGAGAGCACCAGTGAGAGAGGGAATATCAGAGGGCGCTGGTGGGAAAAGTTCCCAGACATCGCTGGTTAGAGAGGGTGCCAGCGGCGAGAGAGGGTCCTGGAGGGCGCCAAGAGAGAGGGTCTCAGAGGGTAGTGGTGAGAGAGGGTCCCAGATGGCGGTGCCAAAAAGGGGTTCTGAAGGGCGTTGAGGAGAGAGAGTCCCAGGGACAGCCAGTGAGGGTTCCAGAACGCAGTGGCAAAGAGGGTCCTGAAGGACGCCGGTGAAAGAGGGTGCTGTAGGGCGCCGCTGAAAGATCGTCCTGGAGGGTGCTTGGGAAAGAGAGCTCCGAAGGGCGCTAGCGAGAGGGGGTCCAGCAGCTAGAGAGGATCCCGGAGGATGGTGGTGAGGGAGGGTTCAGGGGGGGGGGTATTGAGAGAGGGTCCTGGAGGACGCCCGGGAGAGAGGGCCCCGGAGGGCGCTGGTGAGAGATGGTCCCAGAGAGTGCCAGCCAGAAGGGGACTAGAGGGCGTTGGGAGAGAGGGTCCCGGAGGGCGTCGGGAGAGAGGGTCCCAGAGGGCGTCGGGAGAGAGAGTCCCAGAGGGAGTCGGGAGAGAGGGTCCCGGAGGGCGTCGGGAGAGAGGGTCCCGGAGGGCGTCGGGAGAGAGGGTCCCGGAGGGAGTTGGGAGAGAGGGTCCCGGAGGGTGTCCGGAGAGAGGGTCCCGGAGGGCGTCGGGAGAGAGGGTCCCGGAGGGCGTTGGGAGAGAGGGTCCCTGAGGGCGTTGGGAGAGAGGGTCCCTGAGGGCGTAGGGAGAGAGGGTCCCTGAGGGCGTCGGGAGAGAGGGTCCCGGAGGGCGTCGGGAGAGAGGGTCCCGGAGGGCGTCGGGGGAGAGGGTCCCGGAGGGCGTCGGGGGAGAGGGTCCCGGAGGGCGTCGGGAGAGAGGGTCCCGGAGGGCGTCAGGGGAGAGGGTCCCGGAGGGCATCGGGGGAGAGGATCCAGGAGGGTGGAGGCGAGAGAGGGTCCAAGAGGGTGTCGGGAGAGAGGGTCCCGGAGGGCGTTGGGAGAGAGGGTCCCGGAGGGCGTCGGGGGAGAGGGTCCCGGAGGGCGTCAGAGAGAGGGTCCCGGAGGGCGTTGGGAGAGAGGGTCCCGGAGGGCATCGGGGGAGAGGATCCAGGAGGGTGGAGGCGAGAGAGGGTCCAAGAGGGTGAGGCCTTATTGTATGATGGGATGTAAGAGCAATGGCTGCCATTAAAGGAAGCTTTATGGTTTTCTTTTATGATTTTTTTTTCAGAGGTATATACACAGAGGATGTGTCTGACATCACTGGGGCAGTATATACAGACATGGGGTGTGTAGTTACATCACTGGGGCAGTATATACACAGAGGATGTGTCTGACATCACTGGGGCAGTATATACAGACATGGGGTGTGTAGTTACATCACTGGGGCAGTATATACACAGAGGATGTGTCTGACATCACTGGGGCAGTATATACAGACATGGGGTGTGTAGTTACATCACTGGGGCAGTATATACAGACATGGGGTGTGTAGTTACATCACTGGGGCAGTATATACAGACATGGGGTGTGTAGTTACATCACTGGGGCAGTATATACAGACATGGGGTGTGTAGTGATATCACTGGAGAAGTATATACTCAGGAGATGTGTCTGACATCACTGGGGCAGTATATAGACATGGGGTGTGTATAATCTAATACCGCCATATAGTTACTTATCCACCATACATAAAGTAATCTATCCGGCGTCCTGTGATTCTCCCCTATGAATCCTCTGCTGTCCACTCTGTGGCCCCTGCATTGAGTAGTTTTGGGGGCCACCAGCTCGTAGACCCCTCCCATCATCTACCTAAATCAAGTAACCCAGTATGGCCCAGTGATCACATGACGTACTCCATGCAGGGGGGCTCCTGCTGGGGTTATGGGGTCTCACTGGTTATGGGGTCCTGCTGGGGTTATGGGGTCTCACTGGTTATGGGGTTCTGATGTGTTTATAGGATACTTCTGTGGTTATGGGGTCCTGCTGTGGTTATGGGGTCTCACTGGTTATGGGGTTCTGAGGTGTTTATAGGATACTTCTGTGGTTATGGGGCTCCTGCTGGGGTTATGGGGTCCTGCTGTGGTTATGGGGTCCTGCTGTGGTTATGGGGTCTCACTGGTTATGGGGTCCTGCTGGGGTTATGGGGTCTCACTGGTTATGGGGTCCTGCTGTGGTTATGGGGTCTCACTGGTTATGGGCTCCTGCTGGGGTTATGGGGCTCCTGCTGGGGTTATGGGGTCTCACTGGTTATGGGGTCCTGCTGTGGTTATGGGGTCTCACTGGTTATGGGGTCCTGCTGTGGTTATGGGGTCTCACTGGTTATGGGGTCCTGCCGGGGTTATGGGGTCTCACTAGTTATGGGGTCCTGCTGTGGTTATGGGGTCTCACTGGTTATGGGGTCCTGCTGGGGTTATGGGGTCTCACTGTTTATGGGGTCCTGCTGTGGTTATGGGGTCTCACTGGTTATGGGGTCCTGCTGTGGTTATGGGGTCTCACTGGTTATGGGGTCCTGCTGTGGTTATGGGGTCTCACTGGTTATGGGGTCCTGCTGTGGTTATGGGGCTCCTGCTGGGGTTATGGGGTCCTGCTGTGGTTATGGGGTCTCACTGGTTATGGGGTCCTGCTGTGGTTATGGGGTCTCACTGGTTATGGGGTCCTGCTGTGGTTATGGGGTCTCACTGGTTATGGGGTCCTGCTGTGGTTATGGGGCTCCTGCTGGGGTTATGGGGTCCTGCTGTGGTTATGGGGCTCCTGCTGGGGTTATGGGGTCTCACTGGTTATGGGGTCTCACTGGTCATGGGGTCCTGCTGGGGTTATGGGGTCTCACTGGTTATGGGGTCCTGCTGTGGTTATGGGGCTCCTGCTGGGGTTATGGGGTCCTGCTGTGGTTATGAGGTCCGCCTTGTGGTCCCTGATCCTTACAATTTCCAATAATATTCTAATAACTTATTACAGGTCAGGGTGGGGGGCCGGGACCCCCTGTAACCTGATACTCTGCCCCCTCCCCCATTGCTGGCAGATGAGTGATCAGCGTGTGGTGGTGACTGGATGAGTATTAGTGATGGATTCTGGACGGAACGTTGATATAGATGAGGGTCATCAGCAATTTGCGGCCTGTACCACCAGGCGGTGTCTCCAGGGGGCGCTCTGATCCACCACCTTTGTGTCTTTATTCTTCCATCGATCACATGATATTCCCCCCATCTGTCATTTCTATCCAATCACAGATGAAGCGCGGTGGTGGCAGCAGCGGCGGCGTCCTCCTCGTCCTGTCATCGCCCGTCACATTTGCGCTCTTTTATTTCTTGGATAGAAAACAATTCACCAAAAAATAAATAAAATCCAATTATGGAGGGGGACGCCATCCATCATGGAGGATGAAGGCCACTGCGGGAACACCAGGAATAGAAGGCGACCTCGTCCCCCCGCGCAGCAGACACTCACCATCTCGGGGTGCGGTGGAGCGTACAGGAGGCACGGAGAACGGACTGGACAATATGGAAGATTACGGCAGCGGCAATGAGCTGCTCGTCACATGGCCGCCCAAACATATCCCGGAGCGCGGGGAGCCGGATTATACACTGCAGATTATAGATGGGGCCACAGGGCCGGCTGCATAATATCCGCTCCAAGGAGGAGAGAGATATATATATATACATAATGGGGGGTAGTAATAACCTCATACACTACAGCCTATATAATATCAGATATATAGAGGAGACATATATATATATATATATATATATATATATATATAATGGGGGGGGTAGTACTAACCTCATACACTACAGCCTATATAATATCAGATATATAGAGGAGACATATATATACATAATGGGGGGAGGTAGTACTAACCTCATACACTACAGCCTATATAATATCAGATATATAGAGGAGACATATATATATACATAATGGGGGGAGGTAGTACTAACCTCATACACTACAGCCTATATAATATCAGATATATAGAGGAGACATATATATACATAATGGGGGGTAGTAATAACCTCATACACTACAGCCTATATAATATCAGATATATAGAGAAGACATATATATATATATATATATATATATATATATATAATGGAGGGTAGTAATAACCTCATACACTACAGCCTATATAATATCAGATATATAGAGGAGACATATATATATATATATATATATATATATATATATAATGGGGGGGTAGTACTAACCTCATACACTACAGCCTATATAATATCAGATATATAGAGGAGACATATATATATATATATATATAATGGGGGGGGGTAGTACTAACCTCATACACTACAGCCTATATAATATCAGATATATAGAGGAGACATATATATATATATATATATATATATATATAATGGGGGGGGGGGTAGTGATAACGTCATACACTACAGCCTATATAATATCAGATATATAGAGGAGACATATATATACATAATGGGGGGAGGTAGTACTAACCTCATACACTACAGCCTATATAATATCAGATATATAGAGGAGACATATATATATATATATATATATATATATATATATATATATATATACATAATGGGGGGAGGTAGTACTAACCTCATACACTACAGCCTATATAATATCAGATATATAGAGGAGACATATATATATATATATATATATATATATATAATGGGGGGTAGTAATAACCTCATACACTACAGCCTATATAATATCAGATATATAGAGGAGACATATATATATATATATATATATATATATATATATATATATACATAATGGGGGGAGGTAGTACTAACCTCATACACTACAGCCTATATAATATCAGATATATAGAGGAGACATATATATATATATATATATAATATATATATATATATATATATATATATACACGAGGAAAGAGAGGGAGGAAGGAGGAAGGAGGAAAGAGAAGCAAGGGAAGAGGAAGGAGGAAAGAGAAGTGAGGAAGGAGGTAAGAGAAACGCAGAATGAGGAAGGAGGAAAGAAGGAAAGAGGAAGGAATAACGAAGAACGAGGAAGGAGGAAAGAAGAAAGAAGAAGGAGGAGGAGAGAGAAGCGAGGAAAGAGAAAATAGGAAAGAGGAAGGAGGAAAGAGAAGCAAGGGAAGAGGAAGGAGGAAAGAGAAGTGAGGAAGGAGGTAAGAGGAACAAAGAAAGAGGAAAGAAGAAGGAGGAAAGAGGTAAGAGAAACGCAGAACGAGGAAGGAGGAAAGAAGGAAAGAGGAAGGAATAACGAATAACGAGGAAGGAGATAAAAAGAAAGAAGAAGGAGGAAAGAGAAGCGAGGAAAGAGAAAAGAGGAAAAAGGAAGGAGGAAAGAGAAGCAAGGGAAGAGGAAGGAGGAAAGAGAAGTGAGGAAGGAGGTAAGAGGAACAAAGGAGGAAAGAAGAAAGAAGAAGGAGGAAAGAGAAGCGAGGTAAGAGAAACGCAGAACGGAGAAGGAGGAAAGAAGGAAAGAGAAAGGAAAAACGAAGAACGAGGAAGGCGGAAAGAAGAAACAGGAAGGAGGAAAGAGAAGCGAGGAAAGAGGACGGAGGAAAGAGAAGCGAGGAAGGAGGAAAGAGGACGGAGGAAAAAGAAGCGAGAAAAGAGGACGGAGGAAAGAGAAGCGAGGAAAGAGGAAAGAGAAGCGAGGAAAGAAGAAGGAGGAAAGAGAAGCAAAGAAAGAGGAAGGAGAAAAGAAGAAAAAAGAAGGAGAAAATAGAAGCGAGGAAAGAGGAGAAAGGAAAGAGGAAGGAGGAAAGAGAAGCGAGGAAGGAGGTAAGAAGAACGAAGAATGAGGAAGAGGAAAGAAGTAAGAAGAAACAAAAGCGAGGCAAGAAGGAGGAAAGAGAAGCGAGGAAGGAGGAAAGAGGAAGGAGGGAAGAGGAGGAAGTAAAGAGGAAGGAGAAGCAAGGAAAGAGGAAGGAGGAAAGAGAAGCGAGGAAGGAGGGAAGAAGAGGGAGGAAAGAGGAAGGAGATGCAAGGAAAGAGTAAGGAGGAAAGAGGAGTGAGTAAAGACGAAGGAAGAAAGAGAAGCAAGGAAAGAGGAACAAAGAAAGAAGGAGGAAAGAGAAGCAAGGAAAGAGGAAGGAGAAAAGAAGAAAAAAGAAGGAGAAAATAGAAGCGAGGAAGGAGGTAAGAAGAACGAAGAATGAGGAAGAGGAAAGAAGAAAGAAGAAACAGAAGCGAGGCAAGAAGGAGGAAAGAGAAGCGAGGAAGGAGGAAAGAGGAAGGAGGGAAGAGGAGGAAGTAAAGAGGGAGGAGAAGCAAGGAAAGAGGAAGGAGGAAAGAGAAGCGAGGAAGGAGGGAAGAAGATGGAGGAAAGAGGAAGGAGATGCAAGGAAAGAGTAAGGAGGAAAGAGGAGTGAGTAAAGACGATGGAAGAAAGAAAAGCAAGGAAAGAGGAACAAAGAAAGAAGGAGGAAAGAGAAGCAAGGAAAGAGGAAGGAGGTAAGAGAAACGCAGAACGAGGAAGGAGGAAAGAAGAAAGAAGAAGAAGGAAAGAGAAGCGAGGAAAGAGGACAGAGGAAAGAAAAAAGGAGGAAAGAGAAGCAAGGGAAGAGGAAGGAGGAAAGAGAAGTGAGGAAGGAGGAAGGAAGAAAGAGAAGCAAGGGAAGAGGAAGGAGGAAAGAGGAAGGAAGAAAGAGAAGAGAGGAAAGAGGAAGGAGGAAAGAGAAGTGAGGAAGGAGGTAAGAGGAACGAAGAAGGAGGAAAGAAGAAAGGAGGAAAGAGAAGCGAGGAAAGAAGAAGGAGGTAAGAGAAACGCAGAACAAGGAAGGAAGAAAGAAGGAAAGAGGATAAGGGAAAGAGACGCGAGGAAAGAGGACGGAGGAAAGAGAAGCAAGGAAAGAGGAGCAGGGAAAGAGGAAGGAGGAAAGAGAAGCGAGGAAAGAAGAAGGAGGAAAGAGAAGCAAGAAAAGAGGAAGGAGGAAAGAAAAAAGAAGGAGGAAAGAGAAGCGAGGAACGAGGAGAAAGGAAAGAGAAGCGAGGAAGGAGGTAAGAAGAACGAAGAATGAGGAAGGAGGAAAGAAGAAAGAAGAAACAGAAGCGAGGCAAGAAGGAGGAAAGAGAAGCGAGGCAAGAAGGAGGAAAGAGAAGCGAGGAAGGAGGAAAGAGGAAGGAGGGAAGAGGAGAGAGTTAATAGGAAGGAGAAGCAAGGAAAGAGGAAGGAGGAAAGAGAAGCGAGGAAGGAGGGAAGAAGAGGGAGGAAAGAGGAAGGAGAAGCAAGGAAAGAGGAAGGCGGAAAGAGGAGTGAGTAAACAGGAAGGAAGAAAGAGAAGCAAGGAAAGAGGAACAAAGAAAGAGGAAGGAGGAAAGAGGAGTGTGGATAGAGAGGCGAGGAAAGAGGAAAGAGGAAGGAGGAGAGAGAAGCGAGGAAAGAAAAGCGAGGAAAGAGGAAAGAGAAGCGGGGAAGGAGGAAAGAGAAAGGAGGAAAGAGGAAGGAGGAAAGAGAAGCGAGGAAAGAGGAAGGAGGAAAGAGGAAAGAAAAAAGAGAAGCGAGGAAAGAGGAATGAAGAAACAGGAAGGAGGAAAGAGGAGCGAGCAAAGAAGAAGGAGGAAGGAGGATAGAGGAAGGAGGAAAGAGAAGTGAGGAAAGAGAAGCAAAAAAAGAGAAAGAAGGAAAAAGAAGCAAGGAAGGAGGAACAAGTAATGAGGAAGGTGGACTGAGGAAAGAAAAGCAAGGAAAGAGGAAGGAGGAAAGAGAAGCAAGGAAAGAAGGAGGAGGAAAAAGAAGCAAGGAAAGAGGAAAGAGAAGCAAGGAAGAAGGTAAGAGGAATGAAGAATGAGGAAAGAAGAAAGATGAAGGCGGGAAGAAGAAGGAGGAAAGAGAAGGAAAGCAAGAAGGAGGAAAGAGAAGTGAGGAAAAGGAGCGAGGAAAGAGGAAGGAGGAAAGAGAAGTGAGGAAGAAGGTAAGAGGAACGAAGAACGAGGAAGGAGGAAAGAAGAAGGAGGAAAGAAGAAGGAGGAAAGAGGAAGGAGGAAGAGAAACGAGGAAAGAGGAAGGAGGAAAGAGAAGCGAGGAAAGAAGAAAGAGGAAGGAGGAAAGAAGCGAGGAAGGAGGTAAGAGGAACAAAG
This sequence comes from Dendropsophus ebraccatus, assembly GCF_027789765.1. NCBI lineage: Eukaryota > Metazoa > Chordata > Amphibia > Anura > Hylidae > Dendropsophus > Dendropsophus ebraccatus. The sequence continues at coordinate 3,844,601 of NC_091457.1, read as the reverse complement.
AACGAGGAAGAAGAAAGAGAAGCGAGGGAAGAAGGAGGAAAGAGAAGCGAGGAAAGAGGAAGGAGGAAAAAGAAGTGAGGAAGGAGGGAAGAGGAGGGAGAAAAGAGGAAGGAGAAACAAGCAAAGAGGAGCGAGGAAAGAGGAAGAAGGAAAGAGAAGCGAGGAAGGAGGTAAGTAAGAGGAGGGAGGAAAGAGAAAGGAGAAGCAAGGAAGGAGGAAAGAGGAGTGAGGAAAGAGGAACAAGTAAAGAAGAAGGAGGAACGAGGAAAGAGAAGTGAGGAAAAAGGAACGAGGATAGAGGAACAAGGAAAGAGAAGTGAGGAAAGAGAAAGTAGGAAAAAGAAGCAAGGAAGGAGAAACAAGTAATGAGGAAGGAGGAAAGAGCTGTGAGGAAAGAGAAGAGGGAGAAGAGAGGATGAAGGAAAGAGAAGAGGGAGAAGAGAGGATGAAGGAAAGAGAAGAGGGAGGAAAGAGACGAGGAAAAGAGGAACAAGTAATGAGGAACAAGGAAAGAGAAGCGAGGAAGGAGGAACAAGTAATGAGGAACAAGGAAAGAGAAGCGAGGAAGGAGGAACAAGTAATGAGGAACGAGGAAGAGGAAAGAGGAAGAAGGGAAAAGGAAGGAGAAAAGAGAAGCGAGGAAAAAGGAAGGAGAAAAGAGGAAGCAGGAGGGAGGAGGGAGGAAAGAGAAAAGAGGAACAAGTAATGAGGAACGAGGAAAGAAGCGAGGAAGGAGGCAAGAGGAAGGAGGTGCGAGGAAAGAGGAATGAAGAAAGAGGAAGAAGGAAAGAGGAACAAGTAATGAGGAACAAGGAAGGAGGCACAAGGAAGGAGGAAAGAGGAAGGAGGAAAAGAGAAACAAGGTGCAAGGAATGAGAAAGGGGGAAAGAGGAACGAGGAATGAATGAGGAAAGAGAAACGAGTAATGAGGAAGGAGGAGTGCGAGCAGCAGGAGCCGCAGCTCACATATCCTCAGCTTCATGATTGAGAAGTTTTATTCCCAGAGCCGGAGGCCACTCTCACATCTCTTCTTATCATCCGACTTCTAAATAAGTTTGAATATATGCAAAACACCGGGAGCAGAACTCACCAAACTCCAGTATTACACGGATGAGGCGGCTGACAGCGATCGTACTGATAAGGGAACTCACAGCAGAATTTACTCTTAAAGGGACAGACAGCTTTTATTTGTAACATTATAATCTCCAGTTTAGGCCAAGTAATTCTGTAAAATTAAAATCATGACTCAACAGTCACCTTCAGAGCTGCACTCACAGTTCCCCTCTCCTAGTAGCTGAGCTCCTATAATATAGGGGGCAAGTGTGGGACTGGGGTACCAGAGGAAATGATCCCGCGGGGCCACCAGAGGAAATTATCCCGGGGGCCACCAGAGGAAATGATCCTGGGGCCACCAGAGGAAATGATCCAGTAAATCAAGTAAAGAACACGTTGACCCAGTTCAATCCAGAATTCACGTGGATACAAGATGTTCACAGCTACCTCGTAAATAACAAGTACCCTCACATTGGGGGGGAATGGCCTCTTGGCCAGAGGCACAATGCTGTCTACAGCCACAAGAGTGATTGGCAGAGCGGGGAGCCGTTGGCTTTTTGCTCTGTCATTCACCAGGCCCGGGACAGTCAGGATGCAGTGTTACCACAGGTTCTGGCCAGTGGGCCCACAGGAGGATCCTCCGGGCCTCTGAAGGGGGCAGATAGTTTCTTCCATCACTCATACTAATCTCCATCTCAGTGTTGTTGCTTATGAACCAGGGAATTCTAGAAGATTTCAGCTCTGAGGCTGCATAATAGTTTCACCCTTATCCCTACATGCTCATCTCAGTGTTTCTTTTATTCTCACATTGAGCAGCTCGGATACATCGGCGGTACTCCCATAGATGTGGCGTTGGTGGCGCGGTGACCCCGGATTTCAGTTTTAATTAACCATAGAATTCAATAAATGCTGCAAATCATAAATCTTCACTTTACTGCTGATAAATCACAGGAACCGCTCACTATCTTTGTCTTCAGGAATTTTATTATAACTCCCAGTAACCCTTCAGCTGCTGGTGTATAACCCTCCTGGAGACGGCTCATCCCCGGCCGTGGACGTTCACCATCACGTCTCACTGTTAAAAATTGCAGCTGTAATAGGTTGAAAATGTCAAAATGAAGTCATATATTCAGGCCCCACCTCTTATTGAGAGTAGAGCTGTCACTCATCCTGTAGCCTCGCCCATACTGTAATGTCTGTGTAATCGGGTCCCGGTTGCTGCCGCAGTGTCTGCCGTCGCATTTATTTGGCGTTAGGGAAAAGCGAGATTGTCAGTAATGGCGCTTTAATGAATTCCTTTACTCTGTGAGATCGCTCCCGTCCACGTTCTTCACACCAGAAATTAATTTTGCGATGGCGACGGCATTGTGTAAGAGTCCTGGGTGAGTCCTCAGTCTGACACCGGGAAAATTTAAGGGTCCACAATATTATGAGAGGAAAAAGCTTGGAAACTGCAGCGGTCCATTCTAGCGGCGGAGGCGTAATGGCTGACGGTGGCAAACGCTTAATGCACAAACATAAACTGTGGGAGTGGGGTCCGTCACCCGGAGGTTACGAGACTCTCCAGACGGAGCAGAGCTGTAATTAAATCATCCTTAGCAAGCGGCCACAGCAAAAACTGCAAGCCTTACGGTTCATCCGCCACCTGCGCCAAAGCGGTCCAGGATTACGTAACAGGGCGGTCTCTGTGGAGCCACAATACAGCAACACAAACGCAACATGCAGTCGCTTTATTGTTACGTCGCTTCTTTATTGGTTTTATGCTGTAGTTATATAAGACCGTCATGTAGTGCAGCGATAGCTACGGTAATACGGCGGCACGATGGCAAAAACAGAATATCAGGAAGGTAACAGAACAGGTTTCTTCTCTACGGTTTACAATAAAAAACAAGACAATAGCTGCACAATTGCAGTGTCCCAGAGCGGGTGTGTCACCCCGATATATATATATATATATATATATTTATATATATATATATATACAGTATATATATATATATATATATATATATATATATATATATATGGCAAGTGTATATGTGGTATCTCACCACTGGTGTTTCTCTTGTGCACCTGTCCTAAAGTTCACACTCAGGTTAAGTGGTGAAGTATGTAGTTTCCCCACTAGGTGTCGCTGTCATTTTTATATGTATTATTACTTATGCTCAGGTCATCGGTTAAGTGTTTTTGTACCATGTGTTATCTGCTAACAACTAAGAGGTGCTCTTTCTTGTCTGTCTTATCCTCTTCTCCCTCTCTTACACACACTCAGCCCCTGTAGGAGGAGTTAGCTCTGTGTGGGAGGAAGTCCAAGGAGTTAGTCATTGGAGGTCCGTGAGGACAGATGTGTGAGAGACCAGTTAAAGACTTTCTCTATGCGAGCAGTTAAATTAACTATGCAGTGCTAAGCTAATATAGGGGAGAGTAGCCACCAAGAAATACCCTCGTCCACACCAGGCACCCCTTAAAAAAGTGCAGGGCAGACTCCTGAGGAGCTGACCCCAGTAGGACAAAGCTAACAATATTTAAAAGGTCTACGTAACCTACTGCGCAGTGCAGGTAGACTGGGAAAACTTAGGCACCTTGCTACACCAAGATAACCGATGAATGAGACTAGTACCACCCTAGAAGGATGAGTAGGTCGCAACTGCAGGGCAGAAGGCGGTCAGACATAGGTCTAAACGTAAGTACAAGGATTACTTCACTACTTATCTGTCTACACTGTATTTCTGGCAGAGTACAGAGTCTACACTGGGCAAGGGCTCCTCTGGCAACCTTGTCCTCATCTCCCCTCGTCTCTCTACCTCTACAAGGCACTACTACCACTTTTACCAAAACTTTAAGTCAGCAGCACTTGAGTCTGTGTCAAGATTGCACCGTCTACAGAGCGTTTAATGCTTATTTGCCAACTTTTACAGTAAAGATGTCATATTTTTATATCAAACACACAAGACTCTGCTTCCTCTGTCTGCACCTGCACCTATACACACACCACCGCACAATTTGGGTTATTTTTCCCTTTTTCTGTGGGTGGCAGTACCGACACCCCGAGTGGGTCAGTTGCCACTCCAGGTTGCCATGACAAGAGCCTAAGGGACCCACAACAACCCGGAGGTTACCAACCATTTTACCAACATGACACCTGTGTGCTGACCTAGCACTGGCATCACGACAAATAACATCACTGGCCGAGCTCACAACAACCACAGTCCACTAGGCTATAATAGTACCACATATAGCATAGCTATAAGGGTGTGTCGCTACCGTGTATATAGCATGTGGAGACTACTAGGAGCTATCATCAGAGGGGACAACAGGATGTGAGGAGCTGAGGAGACAACTAGGAACCATCATTAGAGGAGACAACAGGCTGTGAGGAGCTTAGGAGGCTACTAAGATCCATCAGAGGAGACCACCCTCATGAGAAGCTGAGGAAACTATTGGGAGCCATCATCAGAGGAGACCTCAGGCTGTGAGGAGCTGAGGAGGCTACTAAGATCCATCATCAGAGGTGACCACCCCCATGAGGAGCTGAGGAAACTACTGGGAGCCAATCATCAGAGGAGACCTCAGGCTGTGGGGAGCTGAGAAGGCTACTAAGATTCATCATTAGAGGAGACAACAGGCTGTGAGGAGCTTAGGAGGCTACTAAGATCCATCAGAGGAGACCACCCCCATGAGAAGCTGAGGAAACTATTGGGAGCCATTATCAGAGAAGACTGCAGACAGTGAGGAGCTGAGGAGGCTACTAAGATCCATTATCAGAAGTGACCACCCCCATGGGGAGCTGAGGAAACTACTGGGAGCCATCATCAGAGGAGACACCAGGCTGTGAGGAGCTGAGGAGGCTACTAAGATTCATCATGAGAGGAGACAACAGGCTGTGGGGAGCTGAGGAGGCTACTAAGATTCATCATTAGAGGAGACAACAGGCTGTGAGGAGCTGAGGAGGCTACTAAGATCCATCAGAGGAGCCCACCCCCATGAGAAGCTGAGGAAACTACTGGGAACCATCATCAGAGGAGATCACAGATTGTGAGGAGCTATGGAGACTACTAGGAGCCATCATCATCAGAGGAGACCACAGGCTGTAAGGAGCTGAGGAGACTACTAGGAGCCATCATCAGAGGAGATCACAGACTGTGAGGAGCTGAGGAGACTACTAGGAGCCATCATCAGAGGAGACCACAGACTGTAAGGAGCTGAGGAGACTACTGGGAGCCATCATCAGAGGAGACCACAGACTGTAAGGAGCTGAGGAGACTACTGGGAGCCATCATCAGAGGAGACCACAGACTGTGAGGAGCTGAGGAGACTACTGGGAGCCATCATCAGAGAAGACCGCAGACAGTGAGGAGCTGAGGAGACTACTAGGCGCCATCATCAGAGGAGACCACAGGCTGTGAGGAGCTGAGGAGACTACTAGGCGCCATCATCAGAGGAGACCACAGACTGTGAGGAGCTGAGGAGACTACTGGGAGCCATCATCAGAGGAGACCACCCCCCTGAGGAGCTGAGGAGACTACTAGGAGCCATCATTAGAGGAGACCACCCCCCTGAGGAGCTGAGGAGACTACTAGGCGCCATCATCAGAGGAGACCACAGACTGTGAGGAGCTGAGGAGACTACTAGGCGCCATCATCAGAGGAGACCACAGACTGTGAGGAGCTGAGGAGACTACTAGGCGCCATCATCAGAGGAGACCACAGACTGTGAGGAGCTGAGGAGACTACTAGGAGCCATCATCATCAGAGGAGACCACAGACTGTGAGGAGCTGAGGAGACTACTAGGAGCCATCATCATCAGAGGAGACCACAGACTGTGAGGAGCTGAGGAGACTACTAGGAGCCATCATCATCAGAGGAGACCACAGACTGTGAGGAGCTGAGGAGACTACTGGGAGCCATCATCAGAGAAGACCGCAGACAGTGAGGAGCTGAGGAGACTACTAGGCGCCATCATCAGAGGAGACCACAGGCTGTGAGGAGCTGAGGAGACTACTGGGAGCCATCATCAGAGGAGACCACAGGCTGTGAGGAGCTGAGGAGACTACTGGGAGCCATCATCAGAGGAGACCACAGACTGTGAGGAGCTGAGGAGACTACTGGGCGCCATCATCAGAGGAGACCACCCTCCTGAGGAGACTACTAGGCGCCATCATCAGAGGAGACCACAGACTGTGAGGAGCTGAGGAGACTACTAGGAGCCATCATCATCAGAGGAGACCACAGACTGTGAGGAGCTGAGGAGACTACTGGGAGCCATCATCAGAGAAGACCGCAGACAGTGAGGAGCTGAGGAGACTACTAGGCGCCATCATCAGAGGAGACCACAGGCTGTGAGGAGCTGAGGAGACTACTGGGAGCCATCATCAGAGGAGACCACAGACTGTAAAGAGCTGAGGAGACTACTGGGAGCCATCATCAGAGAAGACCACAGACTGTGAGGAGCTGAGGAGACTACTAGGAGCCATCATCAGAGGAGACCACAGGCTGTGAGGAGCTGAGGACATGAGAGTTCCTGACATGGAGAGAGGTGGCAGCAGAGAGCACTGCATCAGACTGGAGAGAAAACACCACTTCCTGCAGGACAGACAGCAGCTGATAAGTACTAGAAGACTGGAGATTTTTATATAGAAGTAAATTATAAAATTGTATATTTTTTGCCGGAGTTCTCCTTTTATGCTATATGTTCAGTCACTAATCCACTCTTACACCAAAGCAAATTTTCCTATTTTGAAAAACTGTGAGCTCTTAAACCAAAACGCTCTCAAACCAAGTTACTCTTAAACCAAGGTACCACTGTATATGCATCACTGACACACACACACATATATATATATATATATTGTAGACATGTCACTGGAGAAGTGTTGGAGGGGGTGTACATCTCACCGAGGTTACTACACAGCGTCAGATGGTAAGTCCAGGAGGGATCTGTGCTCAGCAGTGTTATGCTGCTGAGTTATTAGTTATTGTTGCCGGGCCTGGATGTTACATGGAATGGCGGGTAGGTTTGGTAGTGGGACTTGCTATTCCCTCCCCCGGATCCAGTTTGGGTGTTGTGATCAGGTGAGCTCTGATGAGCCTGACAAAGGTAAAAGCTCTGCAGAGCTGCAGGTGATTGCTCTCAGCCAGTGTGTTTGGTGGGAGCTGTGAATACAGACACTGCTGGAGCTTATATACACCCTGCGGTATCCAGGTGAGAGACGCCGTGTTATAGTGTCAGATAGGTGAGAAGACCTGTTAGAAAGCGCCCAGACGGGCAAGACCTTGGGTTTTTGTTCTTAAAAGCGCAGTGTTGCTCTATTTCTATTTGCTGGACGGTTTATGCTGCAAATAAACGCCAAGCTGCTGTTATTTTATAAGTCCAAGTCTGATGTGAACTGTGTCCAAACACACCATCCCCCGGGAAGATCCCTACAATATATATATATATATATCTATCTCTATCCATCACTGACATATATACCTCCTCCTCTATTATATATAATATATATATATATATATATATATATATATATATATATATATATACATATATCCATCACTGACATATATACCTCCTCCTCTATTATATATAATATATATATATATATATATACACTATCATTCAAAAGTTTGGGGTCACACTGAAATGTCCTTATTTTTGAAGGAAAAGCACTGTACTTCTCAATGCAGATAACTTTAAACCAGTCCTAACTGTAACCCAACCCACTCTATACATTGCTAATGTGGTAACTGACTATTCTAGCTGCAAATGTCTGGTGTTTGGTGCAATATCTACATAGGTGTATAGAGACCCATTTCCAGCAACTATCACTCCAGTCTTCTAATGGGACAATGTGTTTGCTCATTGGCTCAGAAGGATAATTGATGATTAGAAAACCCTTGTGCAATCATGTTCACACATCTGAAAACAGTCTAGCTGGTTACAGAAGCTACAAAACTGACCTTCCTTTGAGCAGATTGTGTTTCTGGAGCATCACATTTGTGGGGTCAATTAAACGCTCAAAATGGCCAGAAAAAGAGAACTTTCATCTGAAACTCGACAGTCTATTCTTGTTCTTAGAAATGAAGGCTATTCCATGCCAGAAATTGCTAAGAAATTGAAGATTTCCTACAACGGTGTGTACTACTCCCTTCAGAGGACAGCACAAACAGGCTCTAACCAGAGTGGAAAAGGCCATATGTGAGACCGGCCAATAAAAGAAAAAGATTAAGATGGGCAAAAGAACACAGAGATTGGACAGAGGAAGACTGGAAAAAGTGTTGTGGACGGATGAATCCAAGTTTGAGGTGTTTGGATGACAAAGAAGAAGGTTTGTGAGACGCAGAAGAAATGAGAAGATGCTGGAAGAATGCCTGACGCCATCTGTTATACATGGTGGAGGTCATGTGATGGTCTGGGGTTGGTGCTGGTAAGGTGGGAGATTTGTACAGGGTAACAGGGATTGTGAATAAGGAAGGCGATCACTCTGCACCGCCATGCCATACCCAGTGGGCAGCGCTTGGTTGGAGCCAATTTCATCCTACAACAGGACAATGACCCTAAACACCTCCAAATTGTGCAAGAACTATTTACAGCAGAAGCAGCAGCTGGTATTCTATCCTAGGTAATGGAGGGGCCAGCGCAGTCACCAGATCACCACCCCATTGTGGGAGCAGCTGGACCGTATGGTACGCCAGAAGTGCCCATCCAACCAATCCAACTTGTGGGAGCTGCTTCTAGAAGCGTGGGGGGCAATTTCTCCAGCTTACCCCAACAGATTAATAGCTAGAATGCCAAAGGTGGGCAATGCTGGAATTGGTGCACAAGGAGGATTCTGGGACGGAAGCAAAGTGTGATGGAAGAACAATGTTATTTCCCATACAAATCAGTATTTCTAACCTTGTCAGTGTCTTGTCTCTATTTTCTATTCATTTCACAACGTACGGGGTGAATAAGTGTGACTTTTCATGGAAAACACTAAATTGTTTGGGGACCCCAAACTTTTGAACGGTAGTGTGTGTGTGTGTGTGTGTGTATAATATATATATATATATATATATATATATATAATAATATATATATATATATATCTCCATCACTGACATGTATACCTCCTCCTCTGTCTCATGCTGCAGATATTAAATATGAGATGAGAGACAGCACGTCCAAAGAACAAAGAGGTATTTTAATGACACACCAGTGTGCGACGTTTCGGCTATGATCACTGCTTGAGAAAGGCTTACATAGCCGAAACGTCGCGCACTGGTGTGTCATTAAAATACCACTTTATTCTTTGGACGTGCTGTCTCTCATCTCATTTTTGGATCTTGCTGCCACCCCTGGGCCGGAGTGGTGAGACGGGCACCCGCCCTATTCTCTTTTTTTTTTTGGGTTTGTGCTGTTATGGCTTTTTTGAATGCTGCAGATATTGTCATCAGGTTCCAGTGCAGCCCTCCCCCCCTCCTCCTTATAATAATGGGGGTAATTACATTGTCATTGTCTCATCGCTCAGGTGATAATTGTTTCTTAGGATTTGCATTATTGACAGAGCAATTTTCAGACTGACACCCATCAGTGAATATAGCACCCCCTTCATACACTGATATCACATCCGACATCTGTATACTAATATATATTATCACAGAGGGGTTTGTATCTGGCAGTGGCACCTATGTGACACCTAGGAGCCTGAAGAGCTTACAATCTATAGAGCCTGTATGTCATATGGCAAATATGTGGGGAGAGTATGCGCATTTATCAGGACTGGGTGGGTGAATGACACCACAATGCCACCATGTTGTCACTTACATTGCCTCCTGCCTCTCAGTCTTGGTGACCATCCTGATAGGTAGGACGAGTCCCAGGCCTCTGTCTCTGGGGGTAGTATGAGTCCCAGGCCTCTGTCTCTGGGGGTAGTATGAGTCCCAGGCCTCTGTCTCTGAGGGTAATACGAGTCCCAGGCCTCTGTCTCTGGGGGTAGTGCGAGTCCCAGGCCTCTGTCTCGGGGGGTAGTACGAGTCCCAGGCCTCTGTCTCTGAGGGTAATACGAGTCCCAGGCCTCTGTCTCTGGGGGTAGTATGAGTCCCAGGCCTCTGTCTCTGGGGGTAGTATGAGTCCCAGGCCTCTGTCTCTGGGGGTAGTATGAGTCCCAGGCCTCTGTCTCTGAGGGTAATACGAGTCCCAGGCCTCTGTCTCTGGGGGTAGTATGAGTCCCAGGCCTCTGTCTCTGAGGGTAATACGAGTCCCAGGCCTCTGTCTCTGAGGGTAATACGAGTCCCAGGCCTCTGTCTCTGAGGGTAATACGAGTCCCAGGCCTCTGTCTCTGAGGGTAATACGAGTCCCAGGCCTCTGTCTCTGAGGGTAATACGAGTCCCAGGCCTCTGTCTCTGAGGGTAATACGAGTCCCAGGCCTCTGTCTCTGAGGGTAATACGAGTCCCAGGCCTCTGTCTCTGAGGGTAATACGAGTCCCAGGCCTCTGTCTCTGGGGGTAGTACGAGTCCCAGGCCTCTGTCTCTGGGGGTAGTACGAGTCCCAGGCCTCTGTCTTGGGGGGTAGTACGAGTCCCAGGCCTCTGTCTCTGGGGGTAGTGCGAGTCCCAGGCCTCTGTCTCGGGGGGTAGTACGAGTCCCAGGCCTCTGTCTCTGAGGGTAATACGAGTCCCAGGCCTCTGTCTCTGGGGGTAGTACGAGTCCCAGGCCTCTGTCTTGGGGGGTAGTACGAGTCCCAGGCCTCTGTCTCTGGGGGTAGTGCGAGTCCCAGGCCTCTGTCTCGGGGGGTAGTACGAGTCCCAGGCCTCTGTCTCTGGGGGTAGTGCGAGTCCCAGGCCTCTGTCTCTGGGGGTAGTGCGAGTCCCAGGCCTCTGTCTCTGGGGGTAGTGCGAGTCCCAGGCCTCTGTCTCTGGGGGTAGTGCGAGTCCCAGGCCTCTGTCTCTGGGGGTAGTGCGAGTCCCAGGCCTCTGTCTCTGAGGGTAATACGAGTCCCAGGCCTCTGTCTCTGAGGGTAATACGAGTCCCAGGCCTCTGTCTCTGAGGGTAATACGAGTCCCAGGCCTCTGTCTCTGGGGGTAGTATGAGTCCCAGGCCTCTGTCTCTGAGGGTAATACGAGTCCCAGGCCTCTGTCTCTGGGGGTAGTACGAGTCCCAGGCTTCTGTCTCTGAGGGTAATACGAGTCCCAGGCCTCTGTCTCTGGGGGTAGTACGAGTCCCAGGCCTCTGTCTCTGGGGGTAGTACGAGTCCCAGGCCTCTGTCTCGGGGGGTAGTACGAGTCCCAGGCCTCTGTCTCTGGGGGTAGTACGAGTCCCAGGCCTCTGTCTCTGGGGGTAGTGCGAGTCCTAGGCCTCTGTCTCTGGGGGTAGTGCGAGTCCCAGGCCTCTGTCTCTGGGGGTAGTGCGAGTCCCAGGCCTCTGTCTCTGGGGGTAGTGTGAGTCCCAGGCCTCTGTCTCGGAGGGTAGTGCGAGTCCCAGGCCTCTGTCTCGGGGGGTAGTACGAGTCCCAGGCCTCTGACTAGTAGTTACCTTCCTACGTAGTCAAGCGTAGTCAGTAGAGAGCGGCTTTCTTGCACTGTGCTCTACTGCAGATCAGTCCCTTTTGTCTCTCCTTCTTTAGGGGGTGACTGTCCTGAAGTTTGGATCCACTCCTGTAACTCTGGTCACCCAGCAGTCAGTCAGGTCTAGCTGAACTACAACATGTCCTCGCTGACTAGAGCCAGGCTGGGGCTTCATGACTACAGGAAGTGGAGTGTGAGAGAGTGTGTGACTGGCTAAACCTCCCCACATAACTGCAGCTGTGTCCTGGGGAGGGTGACACCTAGTGGTTCAGCAATCACTGGGAACAACTGCTTTTACCTGGGTGCATAAGAATAAGTAACCCGTAGTGGAAGACTACAAAAGGTCTGCAGTGACACAAGAGCAGGTGAATGTGACATCACAGCCGGCCTGGTGAGGAGAGCAGTGTATGTGACATCATCACAGCCGGCCTGGTGAGGAGAGCAGTGTATGTGACATCACAGCCGGCCTGGTGAGGAGAGCAGTGTATGTGACATCACAGCCGGCCTGGTGAGGAGGGCAGTGTATGTGACATCGGCCTGGTGAGGAGAGCAGTGTATGTGACATCACAGCCGGCCTGGTGAGGAGGGCAGTGTATGTGACATCACAGCCGGCCTGGTGAGGAGAGCAGTGTATGTGACATCACAGCCGGCCTGGTGAGGAGAGCAGTGTATGTGACATCATCACAGCCGGCCTGGTGAGGAGAGCAGTGTATGTGTATGTGACATCACAGCCGGCCTGGTGAGGAGAGCAGTGTATGTGACATCATCACAGCCGGCCTGGTGAGGAGAGCAGTGTATGTGACATCATCACAGCCGGCCTGGTGAGGAGAGCAGTGTATGTGACATCATCACAGCCGGCCTGGTGAGGAGAGCAGTGTATGTGACATCATCACAGCCGGCCTGGTGAGGAGAGCAGTGTATGTGACATCACAGCCGGCCTGGTGAGGAGAGCAGTGTATGTGACATCACAGCCGGCCTGGTGAGGAGAGCAGTGTATGTGACATCACAGCCGTCCTGGTGAGGAGAGCAGTGTATGTGACATCATCACAGCCGGCCTGGTGAGGAGAGCAGTGTATGTGACATCATCACAGCCGGCCTGGTGAGGAGAGCAGTGTATGTGACATCACAGCCGGCCTGGTGAGGAGAGCAGTGTATGTGACATCACAGCCGGCCTGGTGAGGAGAGCAGTGTATGTGACATCACAGCCGGCCTGGTGAGGAGAGCAGTGTATGTGACATCAGGAGCTCAATACAAAATGGAAGCTGAAGTGGGAGTGGTCGCTAAGGGAAACAGACCTTTCCCCCCCTCTCAATGAAGCTTTATTAACAGAAGACAAGATCATCCCATTGACAAACACAGTATATCTCCTGACCCCCTTGTTTGCCACACTGCATATACTGTATGTATATTATATTAGCATGTATATATTTATACTAGTATATTATATGTATATCTCACAGGCCTCTCTATTTCACAATCTCTGCGGTTTAGTTGCCGTTCAGGAGTCTGAGAAAGCTGGATGTGGGTCTCTAGCGGAGCTGTGATGGCAGCCATATTGATCTCCAACCAGACATAACCGTAGACCTGACTTCTTGGCCGGGGTGACAGCCGGCTGAAGGATTTACATTTAGTGGAGATATTTGAGCTGCGCTCTGTAATGGATGTTGCCGCCGCCGCCGCCGCTCGGACAGCTGTTCTTTAGACTTTTCTATGGAATATCAATTTTTTTACGCCTCAAAGCCTCAGAAATGAAATCTACTAATTTGCGATCTCACTTTGGCGTCTAACAAATCGATGCGACAGAGGCTGCGGCGGCGGTGAGATTTGCGGGGATGCAGCACGCCGCTGTTCTCCCTTTTTGTATATAAATATCTATATTTTAGTTACAGACACAATCCTGAGCTGCTGTTCCCACATGCTATGCCGCCATTTCCCCCAATAACGCCTCCTGGACCGTCACCCTCAGCAAAATCAATACATTCTCCAAGTTTCAATGGACGGCGATTCATTCAGTTTCATTACGGTGAGCTGCTTCTCGGCGCGGCGTATTAGGCTCTAATCTCCGGAGCTGTTAATACAGATGGTTAATGATGAGGTGGGGGCCCCATCGGTATCTCTACAGGTCAGATATTTATCACCCACTGAATGGCGCTAATTCTCAGAGTCAGGAAGGTTACGGGAAACAGTCAGCAAACCTGTGGACAGACAGACGCAGTAACCAGGGGGCCAGGTGGTGTCTATCTGGGTGAGATGGTGGTGTACCAACCAGGCACATGTCACGGTGGCCTGGAGGGGTAGCGTGCCTGCCCCTGGATACACTGACACATGGCTTTTTAGGTTAGGACGGTGTGGTGTAGAGGAACCACAGAGTCCAGCAATGAACTTAACCAGGAACAGGTTTACAGATATCTTTGAAGTGGCCATACACACAGTACCGTTCTTTCTCCGATACAAGTGCTATACATGTCACAGTTTGCTAACTGAGATCCCTTGGACACTGTGACTTAGGATATACGTCACAACTGAACAGCACCTGCGTCCACAGGAGTGAGCATCAGCCTATTGCTGTCTGTGGGCACTGAGTGACGCAGGATCAGGAACGTAGGCCCTACCTCTTGGCAAGCTAACTGTCAGGGTGACCCCTTAGGAATCCTAGCACTGGCAGTAGAGTTTTTGGCTTGGATTGACCTTTTTTGACTGCTGATGGGTGTAGAGGACCTCCTGCAGGAAGTCTACCTCACACCCTGGGACCTGACTCACTACTCTCAGACTAACTTCAATCCTAACTATAGTATGTCTGTGCACTCCGTAACAACTGGTGCAGGTTGTATAAAGGTCAATGAAGGATATAAAACAACTGCACTCGACTTTAGGTGATAATATACCCAATCTCGGGACGTTCTGGTTGCTGGGACCTTTATCAGCCTGGTATACTACAGGTGATGAGAGAAGTGAAGCAGGTAAGTGCCTGAGGTTAAGATCAGCAGTCTCATGTAGATGCAGTCGGAGCTCCGTCACCCAAAGGTCCCATGTGATATAGGATGGCACCGCTGATCTCCAGAGCTCCCGCTCTCTCCATGTAGTATAGGATGGCACCGCTGATCTCCCTCTCTCTCCATGTAGTATAGGATGGCACCGCTGATCTCCCTCTCTCTCCACGTAGTATAGGATGGCACCGCTGATCTCCTGCTCTCTCCATGTAGTATAGGATGGCACCGCTGATCTCCCGCTCTCTCCATGTAGTATAGGATGGCACCGCTGATCTCCCGCTCTCTCCATGTAGTATAGGATGGCACCGCTGATCTCCCGCTCTCTCCATGTAGTATAGGATGGCACCGCTGATCTCCCTCTCTCTCCATGTAGTATAGGAGGGCACCGCTGATCTCCCGCTCTCTCCATGTAGTATAGGATGGCACCGCTGATCTCCCGCTCTCTCCATGTAGTATAGGATGGCACCGCTGATCTCCCGCTCTCTCCATGTAGTATAGGATGGCACCGCTGATCTCCCGCTCTCTCCATGTAGTATAGGATGGCACCGCTGATCTCCTGCTCTCTCCATGTAGTATAGGAGGGCACCGCTGATCTCCAGAGCTCCCGCTCTCTCCATGTAGTATAGGATGGCACCGCTGATCTCCCACTCTCTCCATGTAGTATAGGAGGGCACCGCTGATCTCCCGCTCTCTCCATGTAGTATAGGATGGCACCGCTGATCTCCCGCTCTCTCCATGTAGTATAGGAGGGCACCGCTGATCTCCCGCTCTCTCCATGTAGTATAGGACGGCACCGCTGATCTCCCGCTCTCTCCATGTAGTATAGGATGGCACCGCTGATCTCCCGCTCTCTCCATGTAGTATAGGATGGCACCGCTGATCTCCTGCTCTCTCCATGTAGTATAGGATGGCACCGCTGATCTCCCGCTCTCTCCATGTAGTATAGGATGGCACCGCTGATCTCCCGCTCTCTCCATGTAGTATAGGATGGCACCGCTGATCTCCCGCTCTCTCCATGTAATATAGGATGGCACCGCTGATCTCCTGCTCTCTCCATGTAGTATAGGATGGCACCGCTGATCTCCCGCTCTCTCTCCATGTAGAATAGGATGGCACCGCTGATCTCCCGCTCTCTCCATGTAGTATAGGATGGCACCGCTGATCTCCCGTTCTCTCCACGTAGTATAGGAGGGCACCGCTGATCTCCCGCTCTCTCTCCATGTAGTATAGGATGGCACTGCTGATCTCCCGCTCTCTCCATGTAGTATAGGATGGCACCGCTGATCTCCCGCTCTCTCCACGTAGTATAGGAGGGCACCGCTGATCTCCCGCTCTCTCCACGTAGTATAGGATGGCACCGCTGATCTCCTGCTCTCTCCACGTAGTATAGGATGGCACCGCTGATCTCCGGCTCTCTCCACATTGTATAGGATGGCACCGCTGATCTCCCGCTCTCTCCATGTAGTATAGGATGGCACCGCTGATCTCCCGCTCTCTCCATGTAGTATAGGATGGCACCGCTGATCTCCTGCTCTCTCCATGTAGTATAGGATGGCACCGCTGATCTCCTGCTGTCTCCATGTAGTATAGGAGGGCACCGCTGATCTCCCGCTCTCTCCATGTAGTATAGGAGGGCACCGTTGATCTCCCGCTCTCTCCATGTAGTATAGGATGGCACCGCTGATCTCCCGCTCTCTCCATGTAGTATAGGATGGCACCGCTGATCTCTCGCTCTCTCCATGTAGTATAGGATGGCACCGCTGATCTCCCGCTCTCTCCATGTTGTATAGGAGGGCACCGCTGATCTCCCGCTCTCTCCATGTAGTATAGGATGGCACCGATGATCTCCAGAGCTCCCGCTCTCTCCATGTAGTATAGGATGGCACCGCTGATCTCCCGCTCTCTCCATGTAGTATAGGAGGGCACCGCTGATCTCCAGCTCTCTCCATGTAGTATAGGATGGCACCGCTGATCTCCCGCTCTCTCCATGTAGTATAGGATGGCACCGCTGATCTCCCTCTCTCTCCATGTAGTATAGGACGGCACCGCTGATCTCCCGCTCTCTCCATGTAGTATAGGAGGGCACCGCTGATCTCCCGCTCTCTCCATGTAGTATAGGAGGGCACCGCTGATCTCCAGAGCTCCCGCTCTCTCCATGTAGTATAGGATGGCACCGCTGATCTCCCGCTCTCTCCATGTAGTATAGGATGGCACCGCTGATCTCCCGCTCTCTCCATGTAGTATAGGATGGCACCGCTGATCTCCCGCTCTCTCCATGTAGTATAGGATGGCACCGCTGATCTCCCGCTCTCTCCATGTAGTATAGGATGGCACCGCTGATCTCCCGCTCTCTCCATGTAGTATAGGATGGCACCGCTGATCTCCCGCTCTCTCCATGTAGTATAGGATGGCACCGCTGATCTCCCGCTCTCTCCATGTAGTATAGGAGGGCACCGCTGATCTCCCGCTCTCTCCATGTAGTATAGGAGGGCACCGCTGATCTCCAGCTCTCTCCATGTAGTATAGGATGGCACCGCTGATCTCCCGCTCTCTCCATGTAGTATAGGATGGCACCGCTGATCTCCCGCTCTCTCCATGTAGTATAGGATGGCACCGCTGATCTCCCGCTCTCTCCATGTAGTATAGGATAGCACCGCTGATCTCCCTCTCTCTCCAAGTTGTATAGGACGGCACTGCTGATCTCCCGCTCTCTCCATGTAGTATAGGACGGCACTGCTGATCTCCCGCTCTCTCCATGTAGTATAGGATGGCACCGCTGATCTCCCGCTCTCTCCATGTAGTATAGGATGGCACCGCTGATCTCCCGCTCTCTCCATGTAGTATAGGATGGCACCGCTGATCTCCCTCTCTCTCCATGTAGTATAGGATGGCACCGCTGATCTCCCGCTCTCTCCATGTAGTATAGGATAGCACCGCTGATCTCCCTCTCTCTCCAAGTTGTATAGGACGGCACTGCTGATCTCCCGCTCTCTCCATGTAGTATAGGATGGCACTGCTGATCTCCCGCTCTCTCCATGTAGTATAGGATGGCACCGCTGATCTCCCTCTCTCTCCAAGTTGTATAGGATGGCACCGCTGATCTCCCGCTCTCTCCATGTAGTATAGGATGGCACCGCTGATCTCCCGCTCTCTCCATGTAGTATAGGAGGGCACCTCTCTCCAAGTTGTATAGGATGGCACCGCTGATCTCCCGCTCTCTCCATGTAGTATAGGATGGCACCGCTGATCTCCCGCTCTCTCCATGTAGTATAGGATGGCACCGCTGATCTCCCGATCTCTCCATGTAGTATAGGATGGCACCGCTGATCTCCCGCTCTCTCCATGTAGTATAGGATGGCACCGCTGATCTCCCGCTCTCTCCATGTAGTATAGGATGGCACCGCTGATCTCCTGCTCTCTCCATGTAGTATAGGATGGCACCGCTGATCTCCCGCTCTCTCAGAGCGACAGGAGATGGTGAATCCTCCACCGGTGCCGCCATATCCGCTGTTATATTACGCGGAGCCCGGGGACGGCGATTAAGACGTCTTCAGGTGTGAGGGCGACTGATCCAGAAACATCTCACAGCAGCCACATAAATACTCCAGATATATGTGTCCTGAGCGCAGAGCGCTGCTCTGGAGGCACAGTAATCAAAGTGCTGCCACTTCACACCTCAGCTCTACATCACAAAGCTCAATGTATGACACAAACACCACAGAGGTTACCGGTGCAATACTCTGCAGGATGTATCACTAAGTATCAGGAGGCAGAGAGGACAGGGGTGTAATACTCTGCAGGATATATCACTATTCACAAAGTATCAGGAGGGAGAGAGGACAGGGGTGTAATACCCTGCAGAATGTATCACGAAGTATAAGGAGGGAGAGAGGACAGGGGTGCAATACTCTGCAGGATGTATCACTAAGTATCAGGAGGGAGAAAGGACAGGGGTGTAATACTCTGCAGGATATATCACTAAGTATCAGGAGGGAGAGAGGACAGGGGTGTAATACTCTGCAGGATATATCACTAAGTATCAGGAGGGAGAGAGGACAGGGGTGTAATACTCTGCAGGATATATCACTAAGTATCAGGAGGGAGAGAGGACAGGGGTGTAATACTCTGCAGGATATATCACTAAGTATCAGGGGTGTAATACTCTGCAGGATATATCGCTATATATCAGGAAGTAGAGAGGACAGGGGTGTAATACTCTGCAGGATATATCACTAAGTATCAGGAGGGAGAGAGGACAGGGGTATAATACTCTGCAGGATATATCACTAAGTATCAGGAGGGAGAGAGGACAGTGATATATCCTGCAGAGTATTACACCCCTGTCCTCTCTCCCTCCTGATACTTAGTGATATATCCTGCAGAGTATTACACCCCTGTCCTCTCTCCCTCCTGATACTTAGTGATATATCCTGCAGAGTATTACACCCCTGTCCTCTCTCCCTCCTGATACTTAGTGATATATCCTGCAGAGTATTACACCCCTGTCCTCTCTCCCTCCTGATACTTAGTGATATATCCTGCAGAGTATTACATCCCTGTCCTCTCTCCCTCCTGATACTTAGTGATATATCCTGCAGAGTATTACACCCCTGTCCTCTCTCCCTCCTGATATTTAGTGATATATCCTGCAGAGTATTACACCCCTAAGTATCAGGAGGGAGAGAGGACAGGGGTGTAATACTCTGCAGGATATATCACTATATATCAGGAAGTAGAGAGGAAAGAGCGATGTTCTGCAGGGGTATAATATGCTGCAGGATGTAATAATATGATAATATGGGGGCAGGGGGCGGAACGTCCCATCTGACGCTGATAATATGGGGGGCAGGGGGGCGGAACGTCCCATCTGACGCTGATAATATGGGGGGCAGGAGGCGGAACGTCCCATCTGATGCTGATAATATGGGGGGCAGGAGGCGGAACGTCCCATCTGATGCTGATTATATGGGGGGGCGGAAAGTCCCATCTGATGCTGATAATATGGGGGGCAGGGGGCGGAACGTCCCATCTGACACCAATAATATGGGGGCAGGGGGCGGAACGTCCCATCTGATGCTGATAATATGGGGGGCAGGAGGCGGAACGTCCCATCTGATGCTGATTATATGGGGGGGCGGAACGTCCCATCTGATGCTGATAATATGGGGGGCAGGGGGCGGAACGTCCCATCTGACACCGATAATATGGGGGGCAGGGGGCGGAACGTCCCATCTGACACCGATAATATGGGGGCAGGGTGCGGAACGCCCCATCTGATGCTGATAATATGGGGGACAGGAGGCGGAACGTCCCATCTATTGCTAATAATATGGGGGGCAGGGGGGCGGAACGTCCCATCTGATGCTGATAATATGGGGGGCAGGAGGCAGAACGTCCCATCTGATGCTGATTATATGGGGGGGCGGAACGTCCCATCTGATGCTGATAATATGGGGGGCAGGGGGCGGAACGTCCCATCTATTGCTAATAATATGGGGGGCAGGAGGCAGAACGTCCCATCTGACACGATAATATGGGGGCAGGGGGCGGAACGTCCCATCTGACGCTGATAATATGGGGGCAGGGGGCGGAACGTCCCATCTGATGCTGATTGTATGGGGGGCAGGAGGCGGAACGTCCCATCTGATGTTGATAATATGGGGGGCAGGAGGCGGAACGTCCCATCTGATGCTGATAATATGGGGGGCAGGAGGCGGAACGTCCCATCTGATGCTGATAATATGGGGGGCAGGAGGCGGAACGTCCCATCTGATGCTGATAATATGGGGGGCAGGGGGCGGAACGTCCCATCTGATGCTGATAATATGGGGGGCAGGAGGCGGAACGTCCCATCTGATGCTGATAATATGGGGGGCAGGAGGCGGAACGTCCCATCTGATGCTGATAATATGGGGGGCAGGGGGCGGAACGTCCCATCTGATGCTGATTATATGGGGGGGCGGATCGTCCCACCTGATGCTGATAATATGGGGGCATGAGGCGGAACGTCCCATCTGATGCTGATAATATGGGGGGCAGGGGGCGGAACGTCCCATCTGACACCGATAATATGGGGGCAGGGGGCGGAACGTCCCATCTGATGCTGATTATATGGGGGGCAGGAGGCGGAACGTCCCATCTGATGCTGATTATATGGGGGGGCGGAACGTCCCATCTGATGCTGATAATATGGGGGGCAGGGGGCAGAACGTCCCATCTGATGCTGATAATATGGGGGGCAGGGGCGGAACGTCCCATCTGATGCTGATAATATGGGGGACAGGAGGCGGAACGTCCCATCTATTGCTAATAATATGGGGGGCAGGGGGCGGAACGTCCCATCTGATGCTGATAATATGGGGGGCAGGAGGGGGAACATCCCATCTGATGCTGATAATATGGGGGGCAGGGGGCGGAACGTCCCATCTGACACCAATAATATGGGGGCAGGGGACGGAACGTCCCATCTGATGCTGATTATATGGGGGGGGGCGGAACGTCCCATCTGATGCTAATTATATGGGGGCGGGGCGGAACGTCCCATTTGATGCTGATAATATGGGGGGCAGGAGGCAGAACGTCCCATCTGATGCTGATAATATGGGGGGCAGGAGGCAGAACGTCCCATCTGATGCTAATAATATGGGGGGCAGGGGGCGGAACGTCCCATCTGATGCTGATATTATGGGGGGCAGGAGGCAGAACGTCCCATCTGATGCTAATAATATGGGGGCAGGAGGTGGAATGTCCCATCTGTTGCTAATAATATGGGGGGCAGGGGGCGGAACGTCCCATCTGTTGCTAATAATATGGGGGGCAGGGGGCGGAACGTCCCATCACGAAACTCCCCCAAAATCCTGTGTGTGAGGATTGAATGACATTTCCCAGCTCAGGAATGCGAATCACTCAGCGCCGACCTGGAATAAGTCACGGTCGCGCGGCGCTTTCTTTCCAGCAGGTTATATTTTTGTAAAAGTTCATTGCGGGGAAGAGGGACGGCTCAGAAGCTAAACAAATCCCGGCAATAATGGAAATGTAGCATGAAATTACTTCTGTAAACAAGAGGCATTCATTATTTGAACATTTTTCATAAAAGACGAGGCAGATGAGCGGCGGCGGTGGCGGGGGGAGACGGCGGCCGGCTCAATCTCCCAGCGCCGCGCGGTCGTACATCACCACGAGGGGGGGAGGGGTATATATATATATAAGAACATAGTAAAGATGGTGATTGATACGCGGAATATTAACAATCAATGCCATTCCGTTCATTACGCCCGGCGAACAGGCGGTGGGGAAGAATGATTGCATCTGACGCTGAGCGAAGGACGCACGCTTTAATGTGAATAACCCCCAAAGAGAAATGCAAATAATATCCTGCAATAACACGACAGCCCACTAATCATATTTACCAAGTATATTAAATCAGTCCATTGTCGGCGGCGCCGGCGCCCATTGGCTGCCGCGTAATTGTCAATGTAACCAGTCATGGCTTATGGGAGAATTTAACGGCGGTGATAGAAGGTGACTGCGAGGCTTATTATTACCGTAATATTACGCGCTTTATGTTTATTAAAACAATTTGTCATGCAGAGCAGGAACGGCGAGCGGGAACATTAAATTCTGCCCGATTCAACCTGGAAAAATGACTTCCAATAAAATTAATGGGTTGCGGGACAGAAGTGACACTTGTAACGGCGCAGAGCCCGACGCCGCCTCCTCTCATTCGCCCCGGCTGCCGCCTGGAAGGGTCACGCCATTAAACTTACATATTGGAAACGAATAAGAATTCCAGGCTCTGAAAGGGAAAGTTTATGAAGCAAAAGCCGCCATTTCCCCCCCTTTTTTTTCCTTTAGATTATTAAGGGGATTGCAGTATGAACGCCGAAATCACACAGAGTTATTTAAAAAAACGCACCACAGAACGTTCTTCCACCCGGCCACCACGTAGACGAGACGCAGAGCGAGGAAAGGCTCCCAGACGTGGATCCACCTCACCTGACACTGAGAGATGCATTTATCATTACATGCTTATTATGTAATCCTGTGCCGCCATGGGGAGCAGTCTGTGAGAAAGGAGGGACAGAAAGACCAATCTGTGAGGAAAAGCCACGTGGAGCAGTCTATGAGAGATGGGGACAGAAAGACCGGTCTGTAGGGAAGAGTGGTGGGGAGCAGTCTGTGAGAGAGGGGGGACAGAAAGACCAGTATGTGGGGAAGAGTGGTGGGGAGCAGTCTGTGAGATAGGGGGGACAGAGAGATGCATTTAACATTACATGCTGATTATGTTATCCTGTGCCGCCATGGGGAGCAGTCTATGAGAGAGGGAGACAGAAAGACCGGTCTGTAGGGAAGAGTGGTGGGGAGCAGTCTGTGAGAGAGGGGGGACAGAAAGACCAGTCTGTGGGGAAGAGTGGTGGGGAGCAGTCTGTGAGAGGTGGGGGGGAAGAAAGACCAGTCTGTGGGGAAGAGTGGTGGGGAGCAGTCTGTGAGATAGGGGGGACAGAGAGATGCATTTAACATTACATGCTGATTATGTTATCCTGTGCCGCCATGGGGAGCAGTCTGTGACAGAGGGGGACAGAAAGACCGGTCTGTAGGGAAGAGTGGTGAGGAGCAGTCTGTGAAAGGGAGGGGACAGAGAGATGCATTTATCATTACATGCTGATTATGTTATCCTCTGCCACCATGGGGAGCAGTCTGTAAGAGAGGGGGGACAGAAAGACCAATCTGTGAGGACCAGCCACGGGGAGCAGTCTATGAGATAGGGGGGACAGAAAGACCGGTCTGTAGGGAAGAGTGGTGGGGAGCAGTCTGTGAGATAGGGGGGACAGAAAGATGCATTGATTATTACATGCTGATTATGTTATCCTGTGCCGCCATGGGGAGCAGTCTGTAAAAGAGGGGGACAGAGAGATGCATTTATCATTACATGCTGATTGTTATCCTCTGCCACCATGGGGAGCAGTCGGTAAGAGAGGGGGGACAGAAAGACCAATCTGTGAGGAAAAGCCATGGGGAGCAGTCTATGAGAGAGGGGGAAAGAAAGACCGGTCTGTAGGGAAGAGTGGTGGGGAGAAGTCTGTGAAAGAGAGGGGACAGAGATGCATTTATCATTACATGCTGATTATGTTATCCTCTGCCGCCATGGGGAGCAGTCGGTAAGAGAGGGGGGACAGAAAGACCAATCTGTGAGGAAAAGCCACGGGGAGCAGTCTGAGAGAAGGGGACAGAAAGACCGGTCTGTAGGGATGAGTGGTGGGGAGCAGTCTGTGAGATAGGGGGGACAGAGAGATGCGTTGATCATTACATGCTGATTATGTTATCCTGTGCCGCCATCTAGTAGAGAGCTGGCGAGGAGAAGCGAAGATGGTTGGGGCTGCAGGGCACCGATGGCGAGGGCGGAGGTCCACACTGATTTATTCTGTCATTCAATAGGAAATGATTAAGGCAGGTGTATGCCCTGGAGAAGAGATATGGGAAGCAGTCTGTGAGAGAGTGGGGACAGAAAGACTGGACTGGTCTTGGGAGAGGGGGGGCGAGAGAGAGTGATAAAAAAACAGTCTGTGGAGTAGAGACATGGGGACCAGTCTGTAAGAGAGGGGGGACAGAAAGACCAATCTGGGAGGAAAAGCCAAAGGGAGAAGTCTGTGACAGAGGGGGAACAGGGGGAGGGCTGTCTGGCCTGTGAGAGAGTGGCAAGAGAAAAGAGGGGTGATAGAAAGACAGAAAGACCAATCTGTAGAGAAAAGCCATGGGGAGCAGTCTGTAAGAGAGAGGGAACAGAAAGACCAATCTGTGGGGAAGAGTCATGGGGATCAGTCTGTGAGACAGGGGAGACAGAAAGACCCGGCTGTGGGGAAGAGCCATGGAAAGCAGTCTGTGAGAGAGGGAGACAGAAAGACCAATCTGTGGGGAAGAGTCATGGGGATCAGTCTGTGAGACAGGGGAGACAGAAAGACCCGTCTGTGGGGAAGAGCCATGGAAAGCAGTCTGTGAGAGAGGGGGACAGAAAGGCCGGTCTGAGTGTGTGTGTGTGTGTGGGGGGGGAGTTGTTGGGTCTGTGAGAGAGGGTGACAGAAAGACTAATATGTGGGGAAAATCCATGGGGAGCAGTCTGTGTGGAGGGCTGTTGGGTCTGTTAGAGAGGAGGAACAGAGAAAGACCAATCTGTGGGGAAGAGTCATGGGGATCAGTCTGTGAGACAGGGGAGACAGAAAGACCCGGCTGTGGGGAAGAGCCATGGAAAGCAGTCTGTGAGAGAGGGGGGACAGAAAGACTGCTCTGTGAGGATGAGCCATGGGGAGCAGTCTGTGAGAGAGGGGGGACAGAAAGACTGTTCTGTGAGGATGAGCCATTGGGAGCAGTCTGTGAGAGAGGGGGGACAGAAAGACTGTTCTGTGAGGATGAGCCATTGGGAGGAGTCTGTGAGAGAGGGGGGCAGAAAGACGGCTCTGTGAGGATGAGCCATTGGGAGCAGTCTGTGAGAGAGGGGGGCAGAAAGACGGCTCTGTGAGGATGAGCCATGGGGAGCAGTCTGTGAGAGAGGGAAGACAGAAAGACAGCTCTGTGAGGATGAGCCATGGGGAGCAGTCTGTGAGAGAGGGAGGACAGAAAGACGGCTCTGTGAGGATGAGCCATTGGGAGCAGTCTGTGAGAGAGGGGGGACAGAAAGACGGCTCTGTGAGGATGAGCCATGGGGAGCAGTCTGTGAGAGAGGGAGGACAGAAAGACAGCTCTGTGAGGATGAGCCATGGGGAGCAGTCTGTGAGAGAGGGGCACAGAAAGACGGTTCTGTGAGGATGAGCCATTGGGAGCAGTCTGTGAGAGAGGGGGGCAGAAAGACGGCTCTGTGAGGATGAGCCATTGGGAGCAGTCTGTGAGAGAGGGGGGCAGAAAGACGGCTCTGTGAGGATGAGCCATGGGGAGCAGTCTGTGAGAGGGAAGACAGAAAGACAGCTCTGTGAGGATGAGCCATGGGGAGCAGTCTGTGAGAGAGGGAGGACAGAAAGACGGCTCTGTGAGGATGAGCCATTGGGAGCAGTCTGTGAGAGAGGGGGGCAGAAAGACGGCTCAGTGAGGATGAGCCATGGGGAGCAGTCTGTGAGAGAGGGAGGACAGAAAGACAGCTCTGTGAGGATGAGCCATGGGGAGCAGTCTGTGAGAGAGGGGCACAGAAAGACGGTTCTGTGAGGATGAGCCATTGGGAGCAGTCTGTAAAAGAGGGGGGACAGAAAGACAGCTCTGTGAGGATGAGCCATGGGGAGCAGTCTGTGAGAGAGGGAGGACAGAAAGACAGCTCTGTGAGGATGAGCCATGGGGAGCAGTCTGTGAGAGAGGGGCACAGAAAGACGGTTCTGTGAGGATGAGCCATTGGGAGCAGTCTGTAAAAGAGGGGGGACAGAAAGACAGCTCTGTGAGGATGAGCCATGGGGAGCAGTCTGTGAGAGATGGGAGAAAAAACAGTCTTTTTGTGGGAGGAACACAGGAGGCCGACTATGATAGCTGTGGAACAGGGAGAGCGGTTGGCTTACACTGAGTCGGACTCTCACTGCACGATGGCACATTGTTGACCCACAGTGTTAAATCTTATACCAGGGGCCCTTTTACCAAAGCCACGCCCCTTTGTTGAGGCCACACCCCCTTTGTTGAGGCCACACCCCCTTTGTTGAGCCCACTCTTATTAGATGCAGAGTCTGAGTAGAAGAGTCTAAGAGTAACAGAGTCTCCAGTAGCAGCAGTTCTATGGTGGCCGTCATTTTATCGGCCGCTCTGGCCTGGGACCCTCTCTGATCGCTGCTCCGGGGCTCAGACTCTCCAGTAGCAGCAGTTCTGTGGTGGCCGTTGTGTTATTGGCTGCTCTGGCCCTGGGATTCCATGTTATTGGCTGCTCCGGCCCTGGGACCCTCTCTGATCGCTGCTCCGGGGCTCAGACTCTCCAGTAGCAGCAGTTCTGTGGTGGCCGTTGTGTTATTGGCCGCTCTGGCCCTGAGACCCTCTCTGATTGCTGCTCCGGGGCTCAGACTCTCCAGTAGCAGCAGTTCTGTGGTGGCCGTCGTATTATCGGCCGCTCCGGCCCTGGGACCCTCTATGATTGCTGCTTCGGGGCTCAGACTCTCCAGTAGCAGCAGTTCTGTGGTGGCCGTCGTGTTATCGGCCGCTCCGGCCCTGGGACCCTCTCTGATCGCTGCTCCGGGGCTCAGACTCTCCAGTAGCAGCAGTTCTGTGGTGGCCGTTGTGTTATCGGCCGCTCTGGCCCTGGGACCCTCTCTGATCGCTGCTCCGGGGCTCAGACTCTCCAGTAGCAGCAGTTCTGTGGTCGCCGTCGTGTTATCGGCCGCTCTGGCCCTGAGACCCTCTCTGATCGCTGCTCCGGGGCTCAGACTCTCCAGTAGCAGCAGTTCTGTGGTGGCCGTTGTGTTATCGGCCGCTCCGGCCCTGGGACCCTCTCTGATCGCTACTCCGGGGCTCAGACTCTCCAGTAGCAGCAGTTCTGTGGTGGCCGTTGTGTTATCGGCCGCTCTGGCCCTGGGACCCTCTATGTTTGCTGCTCCGGGGCTCAGACTCTCCAGTAGCAGCAGTTCTGTGGTGGCCGTCGTGTTATCGGCCGCTCTGGCCCTGAGACCCTCTGTGATCGCTGCTCCGGGGCTCAGACTCTCCAGTAGCAGCAGTTCTGTGGTGGCCGTTGTGTTATCGGCCGCTCCGGCCCTGGGACCCTCTCTGATCGCTACTCCGGGGCTCAGACTCTCCAGTAGCAGCAGTTCTGTGGTGGCCGTTGTGTTATCGGCCGCTCTGGCCCTGAGACCCTCTCTGATCGCTGCTCCGGGGCTCAGACTCTCCAGTAGCAGCAGTTCTGTGGTGGCCGTTGTGTTATTGGCCGCTCTGGCCCTGGGACCCTCTATGATTGCTGCTCCGGGGCTCAGACTCTCCAGTAGCAGCAGTTCTGTAGTGGCCGTTGTGTTATCGGCCGCTCTGGCCCTGAGACCCTCTCTGATCGCTGCTCCGGGGCTCAGACTCTCCAGTAGCAGCAGTTCTGTGGTGGCCGTCGTGTTATCGGCCGCTCCGGCCCTGGGACCCTCTCTGATCGCTGCTCCGGATTCGCTTTCCTTCTGCTTTTCTCTCTTTTTTTGTTTGTATCGTTTAATTTTGCAGCTTGATGAGAATTTCCGCAGCTTCTCCCTAAAATATAATTGTCACAGCGAATAAAAAGTTATCACCTCATAAAATAGTCATTTATTCCGCCCGGGTGCAAATGGACGTTCACGGTTATTTAAATTCAATATCAGCCCTTTCCAGTGTAACATTATAGAGGGTATTAACACTGCGAGCATCGCTGAGCACACACCGCCACCGCACCGCCACATCGCACCGCAGAACCTCACATCTACTGGGAGAACTGAGTCCTGGTCGGCTGAGATTACCCCAGATACCAAGATTTACCCCTGTTCTGGGAAGATTCAGAGTGAAGCAGAATAGTGAGTGCAGCTCTGGAGGATGAGACATGATGTAACAGCAGAATAGTGAGTGCAGCTCTGGAGGATGAGACATGATGTAACAGCAGAATAGTGAGTGCAGCTCTGGAGGATGAGACATGATGTAAGAGTAGAATAGTGAGTGCAGCTCTGGAGGATGAGACATGATGTAAGAGTAGAATAGTGAGTGCAGCTCTGGAGGATGAGACATGATGTAACAGCAGAATAGTGAGTGCAGCTCTGGAGGATGAGACATGATGTAACAGCAGAATAGTGAGTGCAGCTCTGGAGGATGAGACATGATGTAAGAGTAGAATAGTGAGTGCAGCTCTGGAGGATGAGACATGATGTAAGAGTAGAATAGTGAGTGCAGCTCTGGAGGAGGAGACAGGATGTAACCGCAGAATAGTGAGTGCAGCTCTGGAGGATAAGACATGATGTAACAGCAGAATAGTGAGTGCAGCTCTGGGGGATGAAACATGGTGTAACAGCAGAATAGTGAGTGCAGCTCTGGAGGATGAGACATGATGTAACAGCAGAATAGTGAGTGCAGCTCTGCAGGATGGGACATGATGTAACAGTAGAATAGTGAGTGCAGCTCTGGAGGATGGGACATGATGTAACAGCAGAATAGTGAGTGCAGCTCTGGAGGATGAGACATGATGTAACAGCAGTATAGTGAGTGCAGCTCTGGAGGATGAGACATGATGTAACGGTGTATAGTGAGTGCAGCTCTGGAGGATGAGACATGATGTAACAGCAGAATAGTGAGTGCAGCTCTGGAGGTGACATGTTGATACACCAGCACAGCCGCACCCTGCTCAGGTGGTTTTCCCTATAATATTCTGTATTCTGGAGATCTGTGTTGGCCGTTTCTTCTCCGTTACGAGATGACGCCAATGTGCCAGCGCCTTTTCTCGTCACCAGTCGCCATCCGCAGAGTCTCCTCGCCGAGGACGGAGATTTTTGGATCCGTAAATACAGTCCAGTAATCAATATAATATGGAAGCCGGTTAATACCTTAAAACCTACTGACGGCGCAGAACAATGCGGCTGCAAACGAAGGGACAAAGGGGGCGAACGCGGGGCTAAAAATAGGAGGCGGGAAGGCAATCAGCCGCATTGAGCGCCACATCCACTGGTGAATAGGCCTATAGGGTCTATCTGTTAGTTACATTGAGCTCCGAGCCCACCTCCCAAATTACACAGCCCAGCGCCATCAAAAACCACACAATGCCCGTAACAATGCGCTACAGAAAGAGTACGCCGCCAGGTGACCCCGCCCCTCCCCCGCCGACAAAGAAGCACGCGGCACGCCGTCCTCACCTTACTTTGAAGACATTTTAACCCCTGAAGCTTTGAGAAATGATTTGAGTGTCAGCGGCGGTGGCGGCTGGAGCGGGCGCTCCCTCGCTGCCATATAACGGAATGCATTGTCTTCAAGTGCACCTAAGCCATCGCTCCATAGGGGGAGCCGCTAATCCCCCCTCACCTCAAACAACTAAGGATGACTATGGAGAGCCGACCGCACAGGAGACCAGCAGCGGGCAGTCATAGATGGCGCCAAATATACACCGAACACAGAGGAAACAGCCCCGACCTCAGGGTCCAGCCAATCGCCAGCGACCGCAGGGCGGAATATCAGGAGTTATCAGCGGTTATTTGGCTATTATGTCTCTTTTATAACTACTATCCCTCCATGCCTACAGTCTCCGCACCCCCCCCCCCCCCAGAAGGAAGACACAATGTTTATGTAGGAAAGCTTAGAGTAATAGGTGACTGCTATAATAGGAGGATAAAAGTGTGGAGAGGAAGGAGGGCAGATCACACAGGCTGTAGATAGAGAGGAGAGCAAACATGGAAGGCAGATCACACAGGCTGTAGATAGAGAGGAGAGCAAACATGGAGGGCAGATCACACAGGCTGTAGATAGAGAGGAGAGCATACATGGAGGGCAGATCACACAGGCTGTAGATAGAGAGGAGAGCATACATGGAGGGAAGATCACACAGGCTGAAGATAGAGAGGAGAGCAAACATGGAGGGCAGATCACACAGGCTGTAGATAGAGGAGAGCATACATGGAGGGCAGATCACGCAGACTGTAGATAGAGAGGAGAGCAAACATGGAGGGCAGATCACACAGGCTGTAGATAGAGGAGAGCATACATGGAGGGCAGATCACACAGGCTGTAGATAGAGAGGAAGCGTACATGAAGGGCAGATCACACAGGCTGTAGATAGACAGGAGAACGTACATGGAGGGTAGCTCACACAGGCTGTAGATAGAGAGGAGAGCATACATGGAGGGCAACTCACACAGGCTGTAGATAGAGAGGAGAGCATACATGGAGGGCAGATCACACAGGCTGTAGATAGAGAGGAGAGCATACATGGAGGGCAGATCACACAGGCTGTAGATAGAGAGGAGAGCGTACATGGAGGGCAGATCACACAGGCTGTAGATAGAGAGGAAGCGTACATGGAGGGCAGATCACACAGGCTGTAGATAGAGAGGAGAGCGTACATGGAGGGCAGATCACACAGGCTGTAGATAGAGAGGAGAGCGTACATGGAGGGCAGATCACACAGGCTGTAGATAGAGAGGAGAGCGTACATGGAGGGCAGATCACACAGGCTGTAGATAGAGAGGAGAGCAAACATGGAGGGCAGATCACACAGGCTGTAGATAGAGAGGAGAGCGTACATGGAGGGCAGATCACACAGGCTGTAGATAGAGAGGAGAGCGTACATGGAGGGCAGATCACACAGGCTGTAGATAGAGAAGAGAGCGTACATGGAGGGCAGATCACACAGGCTGTAGATAAAGAGAACATACATGGAGGGCAGATCACACAGGCTGTAGATAGCAAGGAGAGCGTACATGGAGGGCAGATCACACAGGCTGTAGATAGAGAGGAGAGCATATATGGAGGGAAGATCACACAGGCTGTAGATAGAGAGGAGAGCATACATGGAGGGAAGATCACACAGGCTGTAGATAGAGAGGAGAGCGTACATGGAGGGCAGATCACACAGGCTGTAGATAGAGAGGAGAGCGTACATGGAGGGTAGCTCACACAGGCTGTAGATAGAGAGGAGAGCATACATGGAGGGTAGCTCACACAGGCTGTAGGTAGAGAGGAGAGCATACATGGAGGGCAGCTCACACAGGCTGTAGATAGAGAGGAGAGCGTACATGGAGGGTAGCTCACACAGGCTGTAGATAGAGAGGAGAGCATACATGGAGGGTAGCTCACACAGGCTGTAGGTAGAGAGGAGAGCATACATGGAGGGTAGCTCACACAGGCTGTAGGTAGAGAGAAGAGCATACATGGAGGGCAGCTCACACAGGCTGTAGATAGAGGAGAGCATACATGGAGGGCAGATCACACAGGCTGTAGATAGAGAGGAGAGCATACATGGAGGGCAGATCACACAGGCTGTAAATAGAGAGGAGAACATATATGGAGGATAGCTTGTACAGACTGTAGATAGAGAAAACAGCATACATGGAGGACAGCTTGCACGGGCTGTAGATAGAGAGGACAGCATACATGGAGGGCAGATCACACAGGCTGTAGATAGAGAGGAGAGCATAAATGGAGAGCAGCTCACACAGGCTGTAGATACAGAGGAGAACATACATGGAGGGCAGATCACACAGGCTGTAGATAGAGAGGAGAGCATACATGGAGGGCAGATCACACAGGCTGTAGATAGAGAGGAGAGCATACATGGAGGGAAGATCACACAGGCCGGAGATAGAGAGGAGAGCGTACATGGAGGGCAGATCACACAGGCTGGAGATAGAGAGGAGAGCGTACATGGAGGGTAGCTCACACAGGCCGTAGATAGAGAGGAGAGCATACATGGAGGGTAGCTCACACAGGCTGTAGATACAGAGGAGAACATACATGGAGGGCAGATCACAGAGGCTGTAGATAGAGAGGAGAGCATACATGGAGGGTAGCTCACACAGGCTGTAGATAGAGAGGAGAACATACATGGAGGATAGCTTGTACAGACTGTAGATAGAGAAAACAGCATACATGGAGGGCAGATCACACAGGCTGTAGATAGAGAGGAGAGCATACATGGAGGACAGCTTGCACAGGCTGTAGATAGAGGAGAGCATACATGGAGGGCAGATCACACAGGCTGTAGATAGAGAGGAGAGCATACATGGAGGGCAGCTCACACAGGCTGTAGATAGAGGAGAGCATACATGGAGGGCAGATCACACAGGCTGTAGATAAAGAGGAGAGCATACATGGAGGGCAGATCACACAGGCTGTAGATAGAGAGGAGAGCATACATGGAGGGCAGATCACACAGGCTGTAGATAGAGAGGAGAACATACATGGAGGATAGCTTGTACAGACTGTAGATAGAGAAAACAGCATACATGGAGGACAGCTTGCACAGGCTGTAGATAGAGCAGAGAGAATACATGGAGGATAGCTCGCACAGACTGTAGATAGAGCAGAGAGAATACATGGAGGATAGCTTGCACAGACTAGATAGAGCAGAGAGAATACATGGAGGATAGCTCGCACAGACTGTAGAGAGGAAAGCATACAAGGAGAACACCTCACAGACTGTAGATAGAGAGGAGAGCATACATGAAGGATAGTTAGCACAGACTGTAGATAGGTAGTACAGTATACATAGAGGGCAGCTCACACAGGCTGCAAATAGGGAGCACAGCACATAAGGAAGGCAGCTCACACCAGCTGTAGATAGAGAGGAGAGCATACATGAAGGGCAGCTCACACCGGTTGTAGATAGGGAGCACAGCACATAAGGAGGGCAGCTCACACCAGCTGTAGGTGGAGAGGAGAGCATACATGAAGGGCAGCTCACACCGGTTGTAGATAGGGAGCACAGCACATAAGGAGGGCAGCTCACACCAGCTGTAGGTGGAGAGGAGAGCATACATGGAGGGCAGCTCCCGGGTCTCCTCCTCTTTCAGTGTGTTGTTGTCTTCTCTCAGTTGCAGGAGGCTTAGCTTAATCTTGTCTCTGAGTTCTAAATCCACCCCCCTCAGTGATGTCTCTGATGCCACTGCCTCACCAGCCTGCATTACCATCTCCCTGTCATATACATATCAATCATTATTGGGACATTTAGGAAGAACAAGGTGTGATTACAGCCACAGGCAGAGGAGCAGGCAGATAGTGAATGCAGCAGGACTGCACAGTGTAGGCGGAGTGCTGTGAGAGGGGAGTATACAGGTTGGAGAGCTGAGGTAAAACAATGCATTCTGGGCATTGTAGTACTGAGCAATGAATAAAAAACAGGAAAAACAAATAAATCTTTGGTGGTCTTGTGGTGACCCAGGGGTGTTATATGCAGAGCTAGGCTTTGCGGTACAGTGTGGCACTTGAGTGGTAGTAGCTCTTCTTGGAACCTAATGCAGACCTTAAACAAGTCCCTAGTATCCCCTCTGTAGTGTAATGGTGCAAGACTTGAGGTGAGGGGACTACCTGAAGGGGACCTGTCCAATAGGCACGGCACATTTCTGGGGGGATTCTGGTAACCCTGGCTACAGTTGCGACTACTTTGAATATAGACAAATAACCCATACCCATAGCTATGGATGAGCTGGCCAGGTACACAGAGTGGCAAGTCCTGTAGGATGAGCCCACAGTTTGAAGGACTGGGCCCCTCAACTTATGCTGAGGAAGCCAAGCAGGAGACAGCAGGGCACGCCGGCACAGAGCAACTTCTCCAACCCCTTCAGATAAGTCCTTGTACAGACTGGTAGGACTTGTAAGCGGTGATCCCCCTCAGCGTGGACAGGTCTGGTCCCCTCATCTGCGGTAGTTAACCCCTTGGAGCTTTAGTATTCCATAGCCTGGTTTTCTGGTACACAGCACACACTTAGCTACTTCAAGTGGTGGATGCAGGGCCCGGCCCTGGTAAGAGCACCGCCTGATACTTGGCAGGGATCAGGCATGTCTAGCTACTGACTGAAGCTGGAAGTCAACTAGAATCTGGGCATGTTTCATCTCTACTTATAGACTACAAGGGAGCTCCCTATTGGTGGAGAGCAGCCTGAGGTAGCTCAGCACAGGATTGGCCCAAACTGGAGGGAAACATTTGCAGGGCTGTGATTGGCTCAGAGGCAGGGAGGTGGCTGTCAATCATCCTCTCAAGCGCCTACAGGCTGTCACAGACACAATTAACCCCTTTTGTTTGCGGTGTCTGAATAGAATGACTACACAATACACCAAGAGTAGCGGTTGTATATACTTTGTCCACAGATGAACCCCTCAGACCTGAGGGGTCTGACCCCCCTGCACGTACATAGTATGAGAGCTGGGACAGACAGGTTAGTGACACTATGATCTTCTGCATCACCTTTATGTTCTTACCTGAGGTCGGGGTACCCCTTTAAGGCACATTATATTATACTGCATCAGTCGGGGAGACCCCTAGCACCTGTGGATCCCCCTGGACCTTACTGTGCTCTGAATCTTCCTGTTTCTTCCTCTTCAGAATCTGCTTTTTTCGCGGCCTCCATCGCCGTCCGGGCTTCAGATTCCTCCTTAATGTCTAATTATTCTCTTCTCTCTCGGAGCGTTATATCCTGACACGCTCGGCTACTGTACAGCTGCACGATCCTTAATGCTTCTGCGAAGTTGGGTATAAATCTCGGCAGGATGGCGCCGTACAATTAGACGCCAATGTGTCATGGTCATAGCCGGGGACGTTCATTCATAAAGACGCCTGGTTTACCTTTACTGTGTCACTAAACGCATCTGATGGAGGAATAAAACTGACAAATGTCCTTATTCCCTGAGCGATACTGACGGATCTGGAAGTTTGGAGGCTCTGACTAATCGTCCTGTATCACCGGTACGGTGGAGATGGATGTGCGCGGGGGGAGGGGGCGATCGCTGACTGTGGAAGAGCTATAGGAGATATTACCAGACTCCATCAGGTCTATGATATACGTCTCATCTCATCAGATTAATCCCTAATCTTCACTGCGGAGATGAATAGGTGGCTGCAGTCCACTGCATTACACTGCAGATCATCGCGACACCACCAAAAAGTCACCACTAAACAATCCTACTAAAATATGGAAATTTATATAATAAAACACGAACTTCAAGCTGCTGATTTATTAATAAAGAGCAAATATATCCAGATTCTGTGTATACAGTTCCCTTGCTGAGCTATGCGTCCTGATGGTCAGTGGCTACATACAGTCTCTGGGAGGACTCTGACCCCCAGGCTTATGTTGCTGACCTCTTCCTCGGCTCTATAGAGGCCTATGTGCTCACTGCAGATCTGTTTACTAACTCCAGGTTCTATGTCCTTGGTATCAAAGCTGCAGAAATCTCAGTGAATATAATGTCTTAAGCAGATAAGTCTGTGTAAGAAAAGATACAGGCTGGAGTACCAAGAAAAGGGGAAATCAGCTTCTAAGGGAAACACCCACTGAGCCCCAAACCTGCAGCTCTATAAAGAGGGGAGGGAGAACAGCTTCACAGGGAACATCCACTGACCACCAAACCTGCAGCTGTATACAGAGGTGACAGACAAAAGCTTCACAGGGAACACCCACTGACCACCAAACCTGCAGCTGTATAAAGAGGGGAGGGAGAACAGCTTCACAGGGAACATCCACTGACCACCAAACCTGCAGCTGTATAAAGAGGGGAGAGAGAAGAACTTCACAGGGAACACCCACTGACCACCAAACCTGCAGATTAACAAGGAGATAGACAGAAAGCAGATTCACATGGAACACCCACTGACCACCAAACCTGCAGCTGTATAAAGAGGGGAGAGAGGCAATAGTTTCACAGGGAACACCCACTGAGCCCCACAACTGCAGCTGTATAAAGAGGGGAGAGAGAACAGCTTCACAGGGAAGACCCACTGACCACCAAACCTGCAGCTGTATAAAGAGGGGAGGGAGAACAGCTTCACAGGGAAGACCCACTAAGCCCCAAACCTGCAGCTGTATAAAGAGGGGAGAGGCAACAGCTTCACAGGGAACATCCAGTGAGCACCAAACCTGCAGCTGTATACAGAGGTGAGAGACAAAAGCTTCACAGGGAACATCCACTGAGCACCAAACCTGCAGCTGTATAAAGAGGGGAGGGAGAACAGCTTCACAGGGAACATCCACTGACCACCAAACCTGCAGCTGTATACAGAGGTGACAGACAAAAGCTTCACAGGGAACACCCACTGACCACCAAACCTGCAGCTGTATAAAGAGGGGAGAGATAACACCTTCACAGGGAAGACCCACTAAGCCCCAAACCTGCAGCTGTATAAAGAGGGGAGGGAGAACAGCTTCACAGGGAACATCCACTGAGCACCAAACCTGCAGCTGTATACAGAGGTGAGAGACAAAAGCTTCACAGGGAACATCCACTGAGCACCAAACCTGCAGCTCTATAAAGAGGGGAGAGAGAACAGCTTCACAAGGAACACCGACTGAGCCCCAATCCTGCAGCTTTATAAAGGGGGGAGAGAGAACACCTTCACAGGGAACACCGACTGACCACCAAACCTGCAGCTGTATAAAGAGGGGAGAGAGAAGAACTTTACAGGGAACATCCACTGACCACCAAACCTGCAGCTGTATAAAGAGTGGAGAGACAACACCTTCACAGGGAAGACCCACTAAGCCCCAAACCTGCAACTGTATAAAGAGGGGACAGACAACAGCTTCACAGGGAACATCCACTGAGCACCAAACCTGCAGCTGTATACAGAGGTGAGAGACAAAAGCTTCACAGGGAACATCCACTGAGCACCAAACCTGCAGCTGTATACAGAGGTGAGAGACAACAGCTTCACAGGGAACATCCACTGAGCACCAAACCTGCAGCTGTATACAGAGGTGAGAGACAAAAGCTTCACAGGGAACATCCACTGAGCACCAAACTTGCAGCTCTATAAAGAGAAGAGAGAGAACAGCTTCACAGGGAACATCGACTGAGCCCCAAACCTGCAGCTTTATAAAGGGGGGAGAGAGAACAGCTTCACAGGGAACACCGACTGACCACCAAACCTGCAGCTGTATAAAGAGGGGAGAGAGAAGAACTTCACAGGGAACACACACTGACCACCAAACCTGCAGATTAACAAGGAGATAGACAGAAAGCAGATTCACATGGAACACCCACTGACCACCAAACCTGCAGCTGTATAAAGAGGGGAGAGAGGCAATAGTTTCACAGGGAACACCCACTGAGCCCCACAACTGCAGCTGTATAAAGAGGGGAGAGAGAACAGCTTCACAGGGAAGACCCACTGACCACCAAACCTACAGCTGTATAAAGAGGGGAGAGAGAACAATTTCACAGGGAACATCCACTGAGCCCCAAACCTACAGCTTCATAAGCAAAGGAAGACACAACAGCTTCACAGGGAACACACACTGAGCCCCAAACCTGCAGCTGTATAAAGAGGGGAAAGAGAACAGCTTCACAGGGAAGACCCACTGAGCCCCAAACCTGCAGATTAACAAGGAGATAGACAGAAAGCAGATTCACATGGAAAACCCACTGAGCCGCAAACCTGCAGCTTCATAAGGAAATGGAGAGTAGGCGGCTGAATAAGAACACCCACTGATCTCTGATCCTGCAGATTAACAAGGAAGGAGACACAAAGTAGGTTCACAGGGAACACCCACTGACCGCCAAACCTGCAGCTGTATAAAGAGGGGAGAGAGAAGAGCTTCACAGGGAACATCCACTGAGCCCCAAACCTGCAGCTCTATAAGAACAGAGATAAGAGCTTCACAGGGAACACCCACTGAGCCCCAAACCTGAAGCTGTATAAAGAGGGGAGAGAGAACAGCTTCACAGGGAAGACCCACTGACCACCAAACCTACAACTGTATAAAGAGGGGAGAGAGAACAATTTCACAGGGAACATCCACTGAGCCCCAAACCTACAGCTTCATAAGCAAAGGAAGACACAACAGCTTCACAGGGAACACACACTGAGCCCCAAACCTGCAGCTGTATAAAGAGGGGAAAGAGAACAGCTTCACAGGGAAGACCCACTGAGCCCCAAACCTGCAGATTAACAAGGAGATAGACAGAAAGCAGATTCACATGGAAAACCCACTGAGCCCCAAACCTGCAGCTTCATAAGGAAAGGGAGAGTAGGCGGCTTAATAAGAACACCCACTGATCTCTGATCCTGCAGATTAACAAGGAAGGAGACACAAAGTAGGTTCACAGGGAACACCCACTGACCGCCAAACCTGCAGCTGTATAAAGATGGGAGAGGCAAGACCTTCACAGGGAACATCCACTGAGCCCCAAACCTGCAGCTCTATAAAGAAGGGAGCGACAACAGCTTCACAGGGAAGACCCACTGAGCCCCAAACTGCTGCTCTATAAAGATGGGAGAGGCAAGACCTTCACAGGGAACACCCACTGAGCCCCAAACCTGCAGCTCTATAAAGAAGGGAGCGACAACAGCTTCACAGGGAACACCCACTGAGCCCCAAACCTGCAGCTCTATAAAGAAGGGAGCGACAACAGCTTCACAGGGAAGACCATCTTAGCCCTGATTCTGCAGCTTAATAAGAGGGACGGGAAGAAGCTTCACAGGGAAGACTCACTGAGCTCTTATCCTGCAGAGTTTAGATACTGGTTCTGGTGATGGAGAGTGTGGGGATATTTGGATGCTGTGGGACTTACCTGCCCCCCCCCCCCTCCCCCTCCTCACCTCTCTCAGCATCGCCCGTCAGGAACTGTCCAGAGCAGGAGAGGTTTTCTATGGGGATTTGCTGCTGCTCTGGACAGTTCCTGACATGGACAGAGGTGGCAGCAGAGAGCACTGTGTCAGACTGGAGAGAATACACCACTTCCTGCAGGACATACAGCAACTGATAAGTACAGGAAGACTGAAGAGAATACACCACTTTCCGCAGGACATACAGCAGCTGATAAGTACTGAGGACTGGAGATTTTTAAATAGAAGTAAATTACCTTTCTGACACCAGAGGTTCCTAATAGGGATGGTCCAAACCCGAACTCTCGGTAATGATTCCCGCTCTCTGCCCGCTCCGTGCAGCGGGCGGATCCAGCGGAGGACCGCCTGGAAAACTGGGATACAGCCATAGCCATAGGCTGTATCCCAGTTTTCCAGGTGGTCCTCCCGCTGGATCCACCCTCTCCACGGAGCGGGCAGAGAGCGGGAATCTGATGCCGAGCGTTCGGGTTCATACGGACCTCAACCTCGGCAGGTTCGGACCATCCCTAGTTCCTAACCTTTTCTCCCTGCCCTGTGGATGTTTACTTGATGCGTTTTATGAATGAACCTGCAGTAGTAAAAGCGGGGATGCTGGCTGTGTGTGGAGATGATACAGTATAGGTAACAGCGGTGTGCTGTCCGTGCTGTCCGTGCTGTCCGTGCTGTCCGTGCAGCCGCCAGTAAATATCAGGTGTCACCAGTCTCACTCCTCACGTCCAGGCGGTTTGGCGTCTTAGCGCCGCTGATCTCCCTCCGCTGTGCGGCTCATCTCTGATCCCATCTCCGGACCTCGGTGACAACCTCATCTCAGACACTTATATATTCATTACAGAAATTGCTGGTTTTCCTGTCAATCTGCCCCCCCCCTCCCCCGCCGCAGTACCGCCCCGATTCGCCCCCCCCCCCCTCCCGCCGCCTCGTTCCTCCATGAAACAAACATTTTACACCATTTTCTACTTCAGCAATTTTGATTAAAATTAGCAATTCCGATTAAGGCCGCGTTCATTTACAAAGAATCTGATTATCTGTAATATCAGGGCGAGGAGCCGGGCGTCCCGCTTAATTTATCCGGCGGCGGCGGAGATGATAGACTCGACGCTTCCCCATCCGGCGCTGCTTATTATTATTAATAATATTCCATTATCTCAGATTGGAGGAGGCGAGGGTTGTCACCGGCCGTCTGCGGCGTACTCCGGCCGTCTGGGGGTCAGTCTCCACCTCCCTATTCATGAAGCAGGAGGCTCAGGATGAGCAGGGTTCTCGATCCCTCCCCGATGAGGTTGCACATAGAACCAGATAGATGGGATCATTGCGGACGGCGTTCTCTCTGCACTCGGTTCACTTCCCCCCCTGCCTGGAGCGGATCCTTAAATTACAAGATGGCGGCTGACAATGTCTGAACCTCCAGACCATGAATTAAATCTGCGCTGTTCTGTGACTTACAGCGAGCTCTCGAGCGGCGGCGTCTGATATATGGAGAGCGCAGTAAATTTCAGGGCACCGGCCGCATTTCCTCTAAAGTAAATAAATCTAGATGGAGGCAAAACAGCGAAATATGTCTGAGAAAGCGTATCCGAGATCAGAGCGCAGAGCAGAGACCCCTCCACCCAGGGCAGAGACCCCTCACCCCTCCACCCAGGGCAGAGACCCCTGACCCCTCCACCCAGGACAGAAACCCCTGACTCCTCCACCCAGGGCAGAGACCCCTTCATCCAGGGCAGAGACCACTGACCCCTCCATCCAGGGCAGAGACCCCTGACCCCTCCACCCAGGGCAGAGACCTCTGACCCCTCCACCCAGGGCAGAGACCCC
Source organism: Dendropsophus ebraccatus (assembly GCF_027789765.1). Classification (NCBI taxonomy): domain Eukaryota; kingdom Metazoa; phylum Chordata; class Amphibia; order Anura; family Hylidae; genus Dendropsophus; species Dendropsophus ebraccatus. The sequence continues at coordinate 3,803,996 of NC_091457.1, read as the reverse complement.
TGACCCCTCCACCCAGGGCAGAGACCCCTGACCCCTCCACCCAGGGCAGAGACCCCTGACCCCTCCACCCAGGGCAGAGACCCCTGACCCCTCCACCCAGGGCAGAGATCCCTGACCCCTCCACCCAGGGCAGAGACCACTAAGCCCTCCATCCAGGGCAGAGACTCCTGACCCCTCCACCCAGGGCAGAGACCCCTAATCCCTTCAGCCAGGGCAGATACCCCTGAATTCTCCACCCAGGACAGAGACCCCTGATCCCTTCAGCCAGGGCAGAGACCCCTGAATTCTCCACCCAGGGCAGAGACCCCTGACCCCTCCACCCAGGGCAGATACCCCTGACCCCTCCACCCAGGGCAGAAATTCCTGACCCCTCCACCCAGGACAGAGACCCCTGACCCCTCAACCCAGGGCAAAGACCACTGACCCCTCCATCCAGGGCAGATACCCCTGACCTCTCCATCCAGGGCAGAGACCCCTGACCCCTCCATCCAGGGCAGAGACCCCTGACCCCTCCATCCAGGGCAGAGACCCCTGATCCCTCCACCCAGGACAGAGACCCCTGATCCCTCCACCCAGGACAGAGACCCCTGACCCCTCCACCCAGGGCAGAGACCCCTGACCCCTACACCCAGTGCAGAGACCTCTGACCCCTCCACCCAGGGCAGATACCCCTGACCCCTCCATCCAGGGCAGAGACTCCTGACCCCTGCACCCAGGGCAGAAATTCCTGACCCCTCCACCCAGGACAGAAACCCCTGACCCCTCAACCCAGGGCAAAGACCACTGACCCCTCCATCCAGGGCAGATACCCCTGACCCCTCCATCCAGGGCAGAGACCCCTGACCCCTCCATCCAGGACAGAGACCCCTGATCCCTCCACCCAGGGCAGAGACCACTGATCCCTCCACCCAGGGCAGACACCACTGATCTCTCCACCCAGGGCAGACACCACTGATCTCTCCATCCAGGACAGAGACCCCTGACCCCTCCACCCAGGGCAGAGACCCCTGACCCCTCCATCCAGGACAGAGACCCCTGACCCCTCCACCCAGGGCAGAGACCCCTGACCCCTGGGGAGTGTTTGTTTTGGGGGGGTCTCCCTACTGGGTCAGCTGGTACGGTGGTGTGGTAGCTGAGTGGGTCTAAGGTCACTTGGGCACTTGGGCACACAAAAAGGTTACCCAAGTGTAGAGATGTGTGTGTATGCGGGTCTGGAAGAGACAAGCCAGAGTCTGGTGATTTAGCAAAGTAGAGGAGGTTATTTAGGAGAAACATATTGCAATACTTGGATAGTCCTTGTGGTAGGAATACAGTCCAGTGCAATACAACAGTTACAGTCTTGTAATAACTCAGGTGCTTGTAGTTGAGGTAGAGACCAGGTGCTTGTAGTAGGAAGGAGTAGAGGACAGGAGTTGCCAGAGGGGCCTTGTCCAAGGTAGTACAAGTGTCCAAGTGTACTCTGCCGGAACTGTAGAGGCATGTAGAAGAAGAGAATAGAAAACACCCGTACTCAAGTATAGACTCTAGTCTGATCCCCTTCTGCCCCCCTAGTGACAAGCTACCCATCCTAAGTGGGTAGTACAAGCCCCAGGCCTTGTTATCTGGGTTGAGCAGACTCCCGAGACTGCGTTGAGCAGTGGAATACGTAGACTTTCCGTAGCTTTGTTCCACTGAAGTCAGTTCCAATGACTCCGAAGGTTACTGTCCTCTACTTCAAGAGAGGTTCCTGGCATGGACAAGGTGATCCCTGTGTGGCTTCTCTCCCCCTCTAAGCTTCTAGCACTGCACAGCGGTTCTAGTGCTCATCGGAAAGAGACTGACTTTCTAGTTGTGTCCCTGTTAGGGGCCCTGGCTTGGCATTAGCAGAGCCTGTTTGTGTTGCTTCCTCTCACACTGAAACTAGACTACAGACTGACTAACTACAGGGGTCTGTCTAACCCTGCCTGGGATTGGGGGGCTGTGTGTGTGTGTGTGTGTAGAGAGAGAAAGGAAGGAGAAAATAGGCTAGAGAAAGGAGGGAAAGCACCTGCACCTGTGAGTGGACAAAAGGCAACACGTGACATACAATAGTTAACCCTTGGAGAGCTTCAGTTGTGTATAGAAATAGGTTACAAAGTAGTGACACCTAGTGGAAAAAACACAAACTGCAGTGGATACCTCATCCCACTTGTGTGAACCCAAAGGAGTTACGTTACTCAGGTGCAATAAGACTTAGGGCCCCGTACAGGGTCACAGAGACACACCCAAATAACCTAAGGTGTGTGTGACATATACTTTAGTGCTAAGAACTTGTTGTGCTAAAGGAAGTGCTGGAGAAGTACAGTAGAAGAGAGGTAGTTGTAGCAGTGCTTGGAGAGTTGAGTAAAAGAGAGATGTTTGTCAGAGGAGTCCTGACCCAGTGTAGCAATGTACTCTGCCGGAACTTGAAGAGATATACTTTAAAGTGAGAAGTTTACTTGTAGTTGTGTTTAGACTGTGTCTTACCACCTTGATCCCTACAGTGTCGAGTGACCCATCCTGTCAGGGTACTACAAGCCCCAGCTGTGGTTATCTGGGCGTAGCTAAGTGTCCGTGGGTGTCCCAGTTACTTGCATTGTGCGATAGGATACGAGGATAGGAGACCTTCTTTACAATAGCTTTGTCCTATCCAGGCTAGTTCCTCTTGTACTCAGGATACTGCCCTGCTCCTTTTAGACGTGTACTTGGCGTGGGTTAGCGTGTTCCTGGACTCCTGGACCTGCTTACTTCCTCCCACACGGAGCTAACTAACTCCTCCTACAGGGTGTGAGTGTGTGTGGAGAGCAGGGATAGGCAGAAGAAGAGAAAGCACCTCCTATAGGTTAGCACAGACCACATGGTACAATAATTAACCCATTCCTAACTTCAGCTGTGCAGACAAGAACATAGGTATGTAAAAGATACTGACATCTAGTGGTGAAACTTTAGAATACTACCTCATTCACCATTTTTAACCTAAGAGTGAGAACTTTGCGACGGGTGCATAAGGCACTCAGAGTGGGACACCACACAACCAGATAAGATACCTGTCTGCAGCAGAGACCCCAGACCCCTCCTTACACATGTTAGAATGAGCCAATCAGCTGAGAGTATCACACGTGCTAGGATTAGATACAGGGGCTAATTTTACAGCATCAATTGTGATAGATCCAGCCGCTCAGTATGTGGTGTCCCACCACAGGTGGTTTTTCCTTTGTACCTCTCAAAAAGCTTCTTCTCAGGTTAAGTGGTGATGAAGGGTACTTTACAGTTTCACCACTAGATGTCAGTATTTCTTATTCCTATGTATTACACAGCTGAGGAAGATCATGGGTTAACTTTTTATGTATACCATGTGTTATTGTTGGCCAATAGGTGCTCTCTGCTTCTAACCTATTACCTTTCTTCTTTCTTATGCACACACTCATCCCCACCACTCACAGGGAAATTCATTTAGGCCCCTTTAGGAGGAGTCACTGGTGTAGGAAGTGTAGTGGCAGCTATTACCGTATTCTAAGAAAGGGAAGAAGCAAAACCTAGTGTTCCTGCTGTAGCTAAGCCAGGGCCCCAGCTGCCCGGGCCCCTGACAGGGACAAAGAGCAGTCTAGTGTAGACACGAGTGCGTATAAATGCAGCTAAAGACAACCAGTTCTCCCACTACTTATACTATACCTACTATGCAGTGCTAAGCACTTAGAAGGGGGAGGAATCTAGAAACATCCTAGCCCACACCGAGCCCATGCCTAGAACATGTCTAAAAAGCACAGGGCAGTATCCTGAACACAAGAGGAACTAGTCTGGATAGGACAAAGGTACAGTAAAGAAGGTCTACGTATCTTATCTCACAGTGCAGGTAACTGGGACACCCACGGACACTTAACTACACCCAGATAACCACGGCTGGGGCTTGTAGTACCCTGACAGGACGGGTCACTCGACACTATAGGGCAGAAGGGGGTCAGACACAGTCTAAACACAACTACAAGTAAACTTCTCACTACAAAGTATATCTCCAGGTTTCAGCAGAGTACATTGCTACACTAGGTAGGGGCTCCTCTGACAAACTCCTCTCTTCTACTCAACTCCAAGCACCACTACAACTACCTCTCTTCTACTCTACTTCTCCAGCACCTCCTTCAGCACACGTTCCAGCACTAACCTCTATGTTAAAGATTTATCTTGGGTTATTTTTCCCCCTTCTGTGGGGGGTGGTACCGATAATCCAGGTGGGTCAGTTGCCACTCAGGACTACCGTGACAGGAACCCAAGGGACCCATCACAGCCCGGCAGGTCACCGACCATTGGGGAACACAGCCAGCCATAACACAAAGCAGGTACCAACACCGCACCTGTGTGCTGGACAAGCACTGGCGTCAATCCCTGGCTGAGCTGTACACCTAGACCTCTACCTCACCACAAGTAGACTGTATCACAGGTGAGGCTTAGATACACCACCAGTAAAGGTGCCTGTCCCTTTAATCCTCCTGCTGTTGGGATCAGAAACATTTTTAGACTCCGTCTTATCATTGTCGCTATTTTTGGATTTCCCATTTTCCGCACTTTTTACCGCCGAGTCTTTCATGGATCATTAGCCGCTTCTGAAGGAGAAAATCCGGACTGTGGTTGTTGTGGAGATCCCAAAGTGTCAGCGAGCGAGGACGGAGAGGATCCCTGCACATCCTGCCAGATCAGATCCACCGCATAGAGCACGCTGTATACAGATCCAGAGAACAGACCACACTGTATACAGATCCAGAGTACAGACCACACTGTATACAGATCCACCGCATAGAGCACGCTGTATACAGATCCAGAGAACAGACCACACTGTATACAGATCCACCGCATAGAGCACGCTGTATACAGATCCAGAGAACAGACCACACTGTATACAGATCCACCGCATAGACCACACTGTATACAGATCCACCGCATAGAGCACGCTGTATACAGATCCACCGCATAGAGCACGCTGTATACAGATCCAGAGAACAGACCACACTGTATACAGATCCACCGCATAGACCACACTGTATACAGATCCACCGCATAGAGCACGCTGTATACAGATCCAGAGAACAGACCACACTGTATACAGATCCACCGCATAGACCACACTGTATACAGATCCACCGCATAGACCACACTGTATACAGATCCACCGCATAGAGCACGCTGTATACAGATCCAGAGAACAGACCACACTGTATACAGATCCACCGCATAGACCACACTGTATACAGATCCACCGCATAGAGCACGCTGTATACAGATCCACCGCATAGACCACACTGTATACAGATCCACCACATAGATCACGCTGTATACAGATCCACCGCATAGATCACGCTGTATACAGATCCACTGCATAGACCACACTGTATACAGATCCACCACATAGACCACACTGTATACAGATCCACCGCATAGACCACACTGTATACAGATCCACCGCATAGACCACACTGTATACAGATCCACCGCATAGAGCACGCTGTATACAGATTCACCGCATAGATCACACTGTATACAGATCCACCGCATAGATCACGCTGTATACAGATCCACCACATAGATCATGCTGTATACAGATCCACCGCATAGATCACGCTGTATACAGATCCACCGCATAGACCACACTGTATACAGATCCACCACATAGACCACACTGTATACAGATCCACCGCATAGAGCACGCTGTATACAGATCCACCACATAGACCACACTGTATACAGATCCAGAGAACAGACCACACTGTATACAGATCCAGAGAACAGACCACACTGTATACAGATCCACCGCATAGATCACGCTGTATACAGATCCAGAGAACAGACCACACTGTATACAGATCCACCGCATAGACCACACTGTATACAGATCCACCGCATAGATCACACTGTATACAGATCCACCGCATAGACCACACTGTATACAGATCCACCACATAGATCACGCTGTATACAGATCCACCGCATAGATCACGCTGTATACAGATCCACTGCATAGACCACACTGTATACAGATCCACCACATAGACCACACTGTATACAGATCCACCACATAGATCACGCTGTATACAGATCCAGAGTACAGACCACACTGTATACAGATCCACCGCATAGACCACACTGTATACAGATCCACCGCATAGACCACACTGTATACAGATCCACCGCATAGACCACACTGTATACAGATCCACCGCATAGATCACGCTGTATACAGATCTGCAGTATAGATCATGCTGTATACAGATCCACCGTATAGATCACTCTGTATACAGATCCGCAGTATAGACCATGCTGTATACATATCTGCAGTATAGACCATGCTGTATACAGATCCGCAGTATAGACCATGCTGTATACATATCTGCAGTATAGACCATGCTGTATACAGATCCGCAGTATAGACCATGCTGTATACATATCTGCAGTATAGACCATGCTGTATACAGATCCGCAGTATAGACCATCCTGTATACATATCTGCAGTATAGACCTTGCTGTATACAGATCCACCGCATAGATCACGCTGTATACAGATCCGCAGTATAGACCATGCTGTATACAGATCCGCAGTAAAGACAACGCTGCATACAGATCCGCAGTATAGACCACGCTGTTGCAGAGACTGTATGCATGGCCCAGCGTGGACCCGGCCTCCATCACACCTGTCCCTCTCCTCCATTGAGGTTGGCCCCGGCCCGTCACCTCCTCTGAGCTGCAGCGTCCGCCTCACTTGTCCCTCTCCTCCATTGAGGTTTGCCCGGCCCGTCACCACCTCTGAGCTGCAGCCTCCGCCTCACTTGTCCCTCTCCTCTGTTGGGGTTTGCCCGGCCCGTCACCACCTCTGAGCTGCAGCGTCCGTCTCACTTGTCCCTCTCCTCTGTTGGGGTTTGCCCGGCCCATCATCACCTCTGAGCTGCAGCGTCCGACTCACTGGTCCCTCTCCTCTGTTGGGGTTTGCCTGGCCCGTCACCACCTCTGAGCTGCAGCGTCCGTCTCACTTGTCCCTCTCCTCTGTTGGGGTTTGCCCAGCCTGTCACCACCTCTGAGCTGCAGCGTCCGTCTCACTTGTCCCTCTCCTCTGTTGGGGTTTGCCTGGCCCATCATCACCTCTGAGCTGCAGCGTCCATCTCACTTGTCCCTCTCCTCTGTTGGGGTTTGCCCGGCCCATCATCACCTCTGAGCTGAAGTGTCTGTCTCACTTGTCCCTCTCCTCTGTTGGGGTTTGCCCGGCCCGTCACCACCTCTGAGCTGCAGCGTCCGTCTCACTTGTCCCTCTCCTCTGTTGGGGTTTGCCCAGCCTGTCACCACCTCTGAGCTGCAGCGTCCGTCTCACTTGTCCCTCTCCTCCATAAGGGTTTGCCCGGCCCGTCACCACCTCTGAGCTGCAGCATTCATCACTCTTGTCCCTTTCCTCCATAGGGGTTTGCCCGGCCCGTCACCACCTCTGAGCTGCAGCTTTCCTCACTCTTGTCCCTCTCCTCCATAGGGGTTTGCCCGGCCCATCATCACCTCTGAGCTGCAGCATTCCTCACTCTTGTCCCTCTCCTCCATAGGGGTTTGCCTGGCCCATCATCACCTCTGAGCTGCAGCATTTGTCACTCTTGTCCCTCTCCTCCATAGGGGTTTGCCCGGCCCGTCACCACCTCTGAGCTGCAGCATTCGTCACTCTTGTCCCTCTCCTCCATAGGGGTTTGCCCGGCCCATCACCACCTCTGAGCTGCAGCATTCGTCACTCTTGTCCCTCTCCTCTGTTGGGGTTTGCCCGGCCCGTCACCACCTCTGAGCTGCAGCATTCATCACTCTTGTCCCTTTCCTCCATAGGGGTTTGCCCGGCCCGTCACCACCTCTGAGCTGCAGCTTTCCTCACTCTTGTCCCTCTCCTCCATAGGGGTTTGCCCGGCCCATCATCACCTCTGAGCTGCAGCATTCCTCACTCTTGTCCCTCTCCTCCATAGGGGTTTGCCCGGCCCATCATCACCTCTGAGCTGCAGCATTTGTCACTCTTGTCCCTCTCCTCCATAGGGGTTTGCCCGGCCCATCATCACCTCTGAGCTGCAGCATTCGTCACTCTTGTCCCTCTCCTCCATAGGGGTTTGCCCGGCCCGTCACCACCTCTGAGCTGCAGCGTCCGTCTCACTTGTCCCTCTCCTCTGTTGGGGTTTGCCCGGCCCGTCACCACCTCTGAGCTGCAGCATTCGTCACTCTTGTCCCTCTCCTCCATAGGGGTTTGCCCGGCCCATCATCACCTCTGAGCTGCAGCATTCCTCACTCTTGTCCCTTTCCTCCATAGGGGTTTGCCCGGCCCATCACCACCTCTGACACTTTATTACGGTCATTCCGGCTATGGATTCGGCTCCAGGATCGGATCTGGTGCTGAGGGACAATGTCTGCACACTCATTGTTAATAAGGCACTTTGCATCCATAGCGGCTGATACCTGCGATCTGTAGCATATATCTATGTATACATGCATTATAATCCCTTTATGATCTCACTATATCCTGCACTTCCATCATTCCTCTCCCCCTCCCCAGTATCTCCCATTAAGAATCCTTATTACATCCCGAGTCATGAACGCAATGCAAGAACTACAGTGCAGACCGACAGCTGGACCGGAGAGAGTGTAAGAGGGTCTGTGCCATTCAGGGTCAATGGAAAGCTGGGTGTCCCTCTCCACCCCCCCCCCCCCCCAAAATCTCCAGATGTTCCCAATGATTTGCTCTGCGGCTGGCATAGAAGTAGGAATTAACCCCTTGCTGTCCAATACCCCGCAGGAGGTAAATAGGCATGGTGGCACCGGCAGCGGAGAACATATGGCATCTATACATTGTAGGCGTAAAAGTGAATAATTGATTAATTGTGCGGAAATAGAACTGCGGGAGGGGGAGGGGGATTAATCATTAATTTATTCAGCGGGAACTTTCCATATGGCAAAACGGGAGATCTCTCCATAATTAGCTTCTACTTAAAGGATAAAGTTGTTGTCCTAACAAAGTAGGGTCATTCTGTCAGTAGGTATACATGGTGGTCAGTCTCCCTGGAAAGCTGGATGATCAGTCACATCAGTGCAGCTCAGCAGCGGTTGTCACCGGACACTTCTAGATCTCTGGTTGGCTGAGTTCTCTAGTATGGTAGAGAGGCATCCCACTGTAAAGCTGGGTGTGCCCACGAGAGAGCCGACAGAACTTACTATCACCCAACTTTCCTACAGTCCAGATGTCTAAGTGGCCTGGATATGCACTGATACAGCAGCCAACTCAGAATCCAACAGTATATATAAGAACGATGGGGGTGATATTTATGCAGATACAATAAATTTATATAAAAGTCAATAACTGAAAAATCAATGAGAAAAAAAAAGTAAAACAGATATAGAGAGCTAACAGAAAGAGAGTGAGAGAGAAGAAGGAACGTCCACGGAGCTCTGAACCTGCAGCTCCACAAGGAGAAGAGACACAGCACCTTCTCAGGGAACACACACTGAGCTCTGAACCTGCAGCTCCACAAGGAGAAGAGATCCAGCAACTTCACAGCAAACACACACTGAGCTCAGAACTTTCAGAGGGAACATACACTGAGCTCTGAACCTGCAGCTCCACAAGGAGAAGAGATCCAGCAACTTCACAGCAAACACACACTGAGCTCAGAACTTTGAGAGGAAACATACACTGAGCTCTGAACCTGCAGCTCCACAAGGAGAAGAGATCCAGCAACTTCACAGCAAACACACACTGAGCTCAGAACTTTCAGAGGGAACATACACTGAGCTCTGAACCTGCAACTCCACAAGGAGAATCTCTCCAGATACATAGAGCCTCCTGAACCTCCCAGATACATAGAGCCTCCTGAACCTCCCAGATACATAGAGCCTCCTGAACCCCTCCAGATACATAGAGCCTCCTGAACCCCTCCAGATACATAGAGCCTCCTGAACCTCTCCAGATACATAGAGCCTCCTGAACCTCTCCAGATACATAGAGCCTCCTGAACCCCTCCAGATACATAGAGCCTCCTGAACCTCTCCAGATACATAGAGCCTCCTGAACCTCCCAGATACATAGCACCTCCTGAACCTCTCCAGGTACATAAAGCCTCCTGAACCTCTCCAGATACATAAAGCCTCCCGAACCTCCCAGATACATAGAGCCTCCTGAACCTCTCCAGATACATAGAGCCTCCTGAACCTCTCCAGATACATAGAGCCTCCTGAACCTCTCCAGATAGATAGAGCCTCCTGAACCTCTCCAGATACATAGAGTATCCTTTACCTCTCCAGAAACATAGAGCCTCCTGAACCTCTCCAGAAACACAGAGCATCCTGAACCTCTCCAGATACATGGAGCCTCCTGAACCTCTCCAGATACATGGAGCCTCCTGAACCTCTCCAGATACATAGAGCCTCCTGAACTTCTCCAGATACATAGAGCCTCCTAAACTTCTCCAGATACATAGAGCCTCCTGAACCTCCCAGATACATAGAGCCTCCTGAACCTCTCCAGATAGATAGAGCCTCCTGAACCTCTCCAGATACATAGAGTATCCTTTACCTCTCCAGAAACATAGAGCCTCCTGAACCTCTCCAGAAACACAGAGCCTCCTGAACCTCTCCAGATACATGGAGCCTCCTGAACCTCTCCAGATACATGGAGCCTCCTGAACCTCTCCAGATACATAGAGCCTCCTGAACTTCTCCAGATACATAGAGCCTCCTGAACTTCTCCAGATACATAGAGCCTCCTGAACCTCTCCAGATACATAGAGCCTCCTGAACCTCTCCAGATACATAGAGCATCCTGAACCACCCAGATACATAGAGCCTCCTGAACCACCCAGATACATAGTACCCCCTGAACCTCTCCAGATACATAGAGCCTCCTGAACCTCTCCAGATACATAGAGCCTCCTGAACCACCCAGATACATAGAGCCTCCTGAACCACCCAGATACATAGAGCCTCCTGAACCTCTCCAGATACATAGAGCCTCCTGAACCTCTCCAGATACATAGAGCCTCCTGAACCTCTCCAGATACATAGAGCCTCCTGAACCTCTCCAGATACATAGAGCCTCCTGAACCTCTCCAGATACATAGAGCCTCCTGAACCTCTCCAGATATATAGAGCATCCTAAACCTCTCCAGATACATAGAGCCTCCTGAACCTCTCCAGAAACACAGAGCATCCTGAACCTCTCCAGATACATGGAGCCTCCTGAACCTCTCCAGATACATAGAGCCTCCTGAACTTCTCCAGATACATAGAGCCTCCTGAACCTCTCCAGATACATAGAGCCTCCTGAACCTCCCACATACATAGTACCTCCTGAACCTCCCAGATACATAGAGCCTCCTGAACCACCCAGATACATAGAGCCTCCTGAACCTCTCCAGATACATAGTACCCCCTGAACCACCCAGATACATAGAGCCTCCTGAACCTCTCCAGATACATAGTACCCCCTGAACCTCTCCAGATACATAGAGCCTCCTGAACCTCTCCAGATACATAGAGCCTCCTGAACCCCTCCAGATACATAGAGCCTCCTGAACCTCTCCAGATACATAGAGCCTCCTGAACTTCTCCAGATACATAGAGCCTCCTGAACTTCTCCAGATACATAGAGCCTCCTGAACCTCTCCAGATACATAGAGCCTCCTGAACTTCTCCAGATACATAGAGCCTCCTGAACTTCTCCAGATACATAGAGCCTCCTGAACCTCTCCAGATACATAGTACCCCCTGAACCACCCAGATACATAGAGCCTCCTGAACCTCTCCAGATACATAGAGCCTCCTAAACCTCTCCTGAACTTTTTCTATTTTGTTTAGTAAATTATAAAATTACAGTTAATCACTTTGTTTTGCCAATCCCCTCTTCCTCCGCCATCTTTGTCGCGCTCCCTGGGGCCCCCATCACCCCTCGCCCGGCGGCAGGTAGACGCACCTCGCACTAATTGGAGCCTGGTTGTGGTGAGTTCCATTACTGCGATTTCTCATCTCATTTTCATCTTGATTTGTTTACAGCCTAATAACTGTATATCCCGTCTGAAGGGCGCGCGGCGTGTTAATTAGCGCACATATGGCGTGATGGCTTTACCAGACGTGCGGCTGCATTTTATTACCGCCATGAGTCTTTTCATCAAGGCTAATTTGCCTGATTAGACATTACGTTGCGCCACCACTAAACCCAGAACATCGACATCTTCAACAAGCAAAGAAAAAACGAGCGGCCGATCGGCGAATGCATCAGAAACGTGAAGTGTTATAGCAGGAAATTATACAAACAAGACTTCAATTCAACGACTTCCACAAATCTAATTAAAGGCGGCTCTTTAGCGGCACGATAATTGGAGGTAATCTCTTCAATGAATACATAATTTCGCTTTTGACTAAAATGTTCAGCGGTTAGAGAGAACACGGTGAATGTCGGAGATGCGGAGTCCTGCGGGGGAGGGGAACCGGTGCGGGAGAGGGCGATTATATGCTTCTATTTACTCTACAAAGATCAATACTGTTATAGGGTTAAAGGGACAAAGACTGAGAAATCCCAGGAGCAGGAGACAAGACTGACACCCTATATCCTGTGTATAGAGAGGTAGTCACAGCCCCGCCCCCTGTATATAGAAAGGTAGTCACAGCCCCGCCCCCTGTGTATTCTGTGTATAGAGAGGTAGCCACAGCCCTGCTCCCTGTATATATAGAGAGGTAGTCACAGCCCCGCCCCCTGTTTATAGAGAGGTAGTCACAGCCCCGCCCCCTGTATATCCTGAGTATAGAGAGGTAGTCACAGCCCCGCCCCCTGTATATCCTGTATATAGAGAGGTAGTCCCAGCCCCGCCCCCTGTATATCCTGTGTATAGAGAGGTAGTCACAGCCCCGTCCCCTGTATATCCTGTGTATAGAGAGAGGTAGTCACAGCCCCGCCCCCTGTATATCCTGTGTATAGAGAGGTAGTCACAGCCCCTCCCCCTGTATATCCTGTGTATAGAGAGGTAATCACAGCCCCGCCCCCTGTATATCCTGTGTATAGAGAGGTAGTCACAGCCCCTCCCCCTGTATATCATGTGTATAGAGAGGTAGTCACAGCCCCTCCCCCTGTATATCCTGTGTATAGAGAGGTAGTCACAGCCCCTCCCCCTGTATATCCTGTGTATAGAGAGGTAGTCACAGCCCCGCCCCCTGTATATCCTGTGTATAGAGAGGTAGTCACAGCCCCGCCCCCTGTATATCCTGTGTATAGAGAGGTAGTCACAGCCCCTCCCCCTGTATATAATGTGTATAGAGAGGTAGTCACAGCCCCTCCCCCTGTATATCCTGTGTATAGAGAGATAGTCACAGCCCCGCCCCCTGTATATCCTGAGTATAGAGAGGTAGTCACAGCCCCGCCCCCTGTATATCCTGTATATAGAGAGGTAGTCCCAGCCCCGCCCCCTGTATATCCTGTGTATAGAGAGGTAGTCACAGCCCCGTCCCCTGTATATCCTGTGTATAGAGAGAGGTAGTCACAGCCCCGCCCCCTGTATATCCTGTGTATAGAGAGGTAGTCACAGCCCCTCCCCCTGTATATCCTGTGTATAGAGAGGTAATCACAGCCCCGCCCCCTGTATATCCTGTGTATAGAGAGGTAGTCACAGCCCCGCCCCCTGTATATCCTGTGTATAGAGAGGTAGTCACAGCCCCGCCCCCTGTATATCCTGTGTATAGAGAGGTAGTCACAGCCCCTCCCCCTGTATATCCTGTGTATAGAGAGGTAGTCACAGCCCCGCCCCCTGTATATCCTGTGTATAGAGAGGTAGTCACAGCCCCGCCCCCTGTATATCCTGTGTATAGAGAGGTAGTCACAGCCCCTCCCCCTGTATATAATGTGTATAGAGAGGTAGTCACAGCCCCTCCCCCTGTATATCCTGTGTATAGAGAGATAGTCACAGCCCCGCCCCCTGTATATCCTGTGTATAGAGAGGTAGTCACAGCCCCGCCCCCTGTATATCATGTATAGAGAGGTAGTCACAGCCCCGCCCCCTGTATATCATGTATAGAGAGGTAGTCACAGCCCCGCCCCCTGTATATCATGTGTATAGAGAGGTAGTCATAGCCCCGCCCCCTGTATATCCTGTGTATAGAGAGGTAGCCACAGCCCCACCCCCTGTATGTAGAGAGGTAGTCACAGCCCCACCCCCTGTATAGAGAGGTAGTCACAGCCCCCCCCTGTATATCCTGTGTATAGAGAGGTAGTCACAGCCCCGTCCCCTGTATATCCTGTGTATAGAGAGGTAGTCACAGCTCCGCCCCCTGTATATCCTGTGTATAGAGAGGTAGTCACAGCCCCGTCCCCTGTATATCCTGTGTATAGAGAGGTAGTCACAGCCCCGCCCCCTGTATATCCTGTGTATAGAGAGGTAGTCACAGCCCCACCCCCTGTATATTCTGTATATAGAGATAGTCACAGCCCCGCCCCCTGTATGTAGAGAGGTAGTCACAGCTCCGCCCCCTATATATAGAGAGGTAGTCACAGCCCCGCCCCCTGTATGTAGAGAGGTAGTCACAGCCCCGCCCCCTATATATAGAGAGGTAGTCACAGCCCCGCCCCCTGTATGTAGAGAGGTAGTCACAGCCCCGCCCCCTATATATAGAGAGGTAGTCACAGCCCCGCCCCCTATATATAGAGAGGTAGTCACAGCCCCGCTCCCCTGTATATCCTGTGTATAGAGCGGTAGTCACAGCCCCGCCCCTGTATATCCTGTGTATAGAGAGGTAGTCACAGCCCCACCCCCTGTATATTCTGTATATAGAGATAGTCACAGCCCCGCCCCCTGTATGTAGAGAGGTAGTCACAGCCCCGCCCCCTATATATAGAGAGGTAGTCACAGCCCCGCCCCCTGTATATCCTGTGTATAGAGGTAGTCACAGCCCCGCCCCCTGTATATCCTGTGTATAGAGAGGTAGTCACAGCCCCGCCCCCTGTATATAGAAAGGTAGTCACAGCCCCGCCCCCTGTGTATTCTGTGTATAGAGAGGTAGCCACAGCCCCGCTCCCTGTATACAGAGAGGTAGTCACAGCCCCGCCCCCTGTATATAGAGAGGTAGTCACAGCCCCGCCCCCTTTATATCCTGTGTATAGAGAGGTAGTCACAGCCCGCCCCCTGTTTATAGAGAGGTAGTCACAGCCCCGCCCCCTTGATATCCTGTGTATAGAGAGGTAGTCACAGCCCCGCCACCTGTATATAGAGAGGTAGTCCCAGCCGCCGCCCCCTGTGTATCCTGTGTATAGAGAGGTAGTCACAGCCCCGCCCCCTGTATATAGAGAGGTAGTCACAGCCCCGACCCTGTATATCCTATGTATAGAGAAGGTAGTCACAGCCCCGCCCCCTGTATCTCCTGTGTATAGAGAGTTAGTCACAGCCCCGCCCCCTGTATATCATGTGTATAGAGAGGTAGTCACAGCCCCGCCCCTGTATATCCTGTGTATAGAGAGGTAGTCACAGCCCCGCCCCCTGTATATCCTGTATATAGAGAGGTAGTCCCAGCCCCGCCCCCTGTATATCCTGTGTATAGAGAGGTAGTCACAGCCCCACCCCCTGTATATCCTGTGTATAGAGGTAGTCACAGCCCCGCCCCCTGCATATCCTGTGTATAGAGCGGTAGTCACAGCCCCGCCCCCTGTATATCCTGTGTATAGAGAGGTAGTCACAGCCCCGCCCCCTGTATATCTTGTGTATAAAGAGGTAGTCACAGCCCCCCCCTGTATATCCTGTGTATAGAGAGGTAGTCACAGCCCCGCCCCCTGTATATCTTGTGTATAGAGAGGTAGTCACAGCCCTGACCCCTGTATATCCTGTGTATAGAGAGGTAGTCACAGCCCCGCCCCCTGTATATCCTGTGTATAGAGAGGTAGTCACAGCCCCGCCCCCTGTATATCCTGTGTATAGAGAGGTAGTCACAGCCCCGTCCCCTGTATATCCTGTGTATAGAGAGGTAGTCACAGCCCCACCCCCTGTATATTCTGTATATAGAGATAGTCACAGCCCCGCCCCCTGTATGTAGAGAGGTAGTCACAGCCCCGCCCCCTATATATAGAGAGGTAGTCACAGCCCCGCCCCCTGTATATCCTGTGTATAGAGGTAGTCACAGCCCCGCCCCCTGTATATCCTGTGTATAGAGAGGTAGTCACAGCCCCGCCCCCTGTATATAGAAAGGTAGTCACAGCTCCGCCCCCTGTGTATCCTGTGTATAGAGAGGTAGCCACAGCCCTGCTCCCTGTATATAGAGAGGTAGTCACAGCCCCGCCCCCTGTTTATAGAGAGGTAGCCACAGCCCCGCTCCCTGTATATAGAGAGGTAGTCACAGCCCCGCCCCCTGTATATAGAGAGGTAGTCACAGCCCCGCCCCCTTTATATCCTGTGTATAGAGAGGTAGTCACAGCCCGCCCCCTGTATATAGAGAGGTAGTCCCAGCCCCGCCCCCTGTGTATCCTGTGTATAGAGAGGTAGTCACAGCCCCGCCCCCTGTATATAGAGAGGTAGTCACAGCCCCGCCCCCTGTATATCCTATGTATAGAGAAGGTAGTCACAGCCCCGCCCCCTGTATATCCTGTGTATAGAGAGGTAGTCACAGCCCCGCCCCCTGTATATCATGTATAGAGAGGTAGTCACAGCCCCGCCCCCTGTATATCATATGTATAGAGAGTTAGTCACAGCCCCGCCCCCTGGATATCATGTATAGAGAGGTAGTCACAGCCCCGCCCCCTGTATATCATGTGTATAGAGAGGTAGTCACAGCCCCGCCCCCTGTATATCCTGTGTATAGAGAGGTAGTCACAGCCCCGCCCCCTGTATATCCTGTGTATAGAGAGGTAGTCACAGCCCCGCCCCCTGTATATCCTGTGTATAGAGAGGTAGTCACAGCCCCGCCCCCTGGATATCATGTAAAAAGAGGTAGTCACAGCGCCGCCCCCTATATATAGAGAGGTAGTCACAGCCCCGCCCCCTGTATATCCTGTGTATAGAGGTAGTCACAGCCCCGCCCCCTGTATAAAGAGTGGTAGTCACAGCCCCGCCCCCTGTATATAAAGTGGTAGTCACAGCTCCGCCCCCTTGGTAACATCACTGATTTTACTAATCACCGTAATACATCACCCATCGGTTGCCGCCTCGGTGTAAATAATAAGCAGGACGTTGCGTGTTTCGGCCGGTGCAGCTTTTCTGACTCCAGACTAATTACGTTTCCAGGAAACATTGGAGTAACTTTCCCTGCAACGTCCTAAGTTCTGGATTTATCGTGTGCTCGTCCGGCGGCCTCTCATCTCTATTTCGCTGCTGTCACTATATTAAATCCTTTGTCTTTCAGGCCCCAATCCCAAGCGA